>NC_142740.1:12407699-12520199 GCF_051943395.1 Hippocampus bargibanti
ACTAATGATGTCACACACAAATCTGGGACGCGGGGACTACTGACAGAGCACATTTACGATGCCACTTAAGTATGAGGTGTGAAGTAGGACTGAGAATTGTCGCTTTTAAGATGGTCAGAACACTTTGCAGCTTTACATTTCAAGACGTCTCCAGTCATCTAAAAAAAATCACTTGTTTTTGAAGAACTTGTGCTTGTGGTTTGGAAAAAAGCCAATTTTCTGCATTCACCTTTAATTGCCTGTCCGCTCCCCCACAAAGAGCTGTTTTAGCGATAATCTTCACCACAAAGAAACATATGTTTGCAATAACTGCCCAGTCTATGAATCATGCTCTCACGCGTTTAAAACTGCAGGTTTTTATTGTCAGTTGATCACTTTCATCCTTCAGGCATGTGGACGGTGAACTATATGAGTATGGCTGTTGTCTTTTCTTATGTGTGAATGACTCATGTTATTGGCTGGAATAAAATGTAAATGAATGCATAAAATTAAAGAAAGAAGGTGACAGACAATGTTTTACGATATTTCCTGTCTGGAACTGACTTTGCCCACTTTGTTCCCCAGCCGCCTTCACCATGATCGGCACGTCCAACCATCTCTCCGATCGCTGCTCCCAGTTTGCGATCCCGTCCCTCTGCCACTTTGCCTTCCCGACCTGTGACCGCAGCTCGGGCGCCGACAAACCGCGGGATCTGTGCAAGGATGAGTGTGAGATTCTGGAGAATGACTTGTGCAAGACAGAGTACATCATCGCCCGCTCAAACCCGATCATCCTGAAAAGGTTGAAACTGCCCAACTGTGAGGATCTGGCTGCCTCAGACAGTCTCGAGGCAGTCAACTGTCTGAGGATCGGCATCCCCATGGCGGAGCCGATTAATAAAAGTAAGGCACCTCTGATTCCATATTCTACAGTATATAATATCCAACATAATGAGACTTGCTTTGGTTCATCAGTGAGTCGTATGTCTCGTATTTTGATACCTTATTGAGCAAAAATAGAGGCCAAGAAGAGCTCTTGCAATCGGTGGCAGGTAAAACTGTGGCTGGTAATTGAAATTGCCATTGAAAGCCAAACTAAAAGAATCAACCTCGCTGTTTCATAACATAATTAACCTTATTGTGATGTTGCAATTTGTCTGGTCATCTTTGCGTGAATGCCCAATCCTGCCGATAGTATTTTTGGTTTGTCGGCGCCCGAATATCCGTAACATCTCAAATTCATCTCACAAATCTTGGTGACCAAGTGATTAGCACTGCTTACAGTTCTGAAGTTGGGGTTTGAAAGCAGCCTTGCGTTATGTGTGGAATTTGTTCTGTTTGTTATCATGTGTAACTTGTGTTCCACAAAAACTTGCATTTAGGTAAAGAGAACAAAAAAATAATCCATCTGTCTAATATGTGTGTCAACTGGATGTTTATTTTGTTTTTGTTTTTTTTCCTGCGACTGGCTCATGACCAACCCAGATAGACCCCCCGCCTTTTGCATTAAGTCAACTGATCTCGAGCCCACCTATTCAGGGCAAGGTGTGTTGAGTGCAAATGTACGGATAAATGACTAATCTTAACTGACATTTAGCTGTCTTCAAGGAAAACTTCAGACATCTTGCCAACAATAATACTTTCCGTAGACCTATCCATTTTTACAGGAAACCCAAAACCTGTAATGCTGTCTCTTTTGCTCTCCGGCAGATCACAAGTGTTACAACAGCAGCGGATCAGAATACCGCGGCACCATCAGTATGACCAAGTCCGGCCGTCAGTGTCAACCGTGGAATTCGCAATATCCACATAGCCACAACTTCCTGGCTGCCCGCTACCTGGAACTCAACGGGGGTCATTCGTACTGCCGCAACCCAGGAAACAAACACGAGGCCCCCTGGTGCTTCACGCTGGACGAAGGGGTCCGCGTGGAGCTCTGCGACATCCCCCTCTGTGGTGCGGAAGTGTTTACAATCACCTTTCAGACATGAATGGACAATCAGTATGTTGTGTAATGTCGTTCTTTATTTCCGATAGACCATCAAGAGAAATCTGGTGGTGGCAACATGGAGATCTTGTACATTCTGGTTCCAAGTGTGGCCATCCCGCTGGCCATTGCCTTGCTTTTCTTCTTCATTTGCGTGTGCCGCAACAACCAGAAGTCTGCCAGGCCACCTGTCCCTCGCCAGCCCAAACCGGTCCGTGGTCAAAATGTGGAGATGTCTATGCTCACAACAGCATACAAGCCAAAGGTACGTCACATGGTAAAATAAGCAATCTCTCTGAGTTACTTTTAACATTTGCTTGGATTTTACTCATCTGGATGTAATTTCATCTCTTTGTGGCCATTTTCTTTCTGGAAATAAATCTGAATATTTATTGGAAATGGAGTCTGACAGAAGGAGGTTTAAGAGTGGACAGAAGAGGAAGGAGAGACCAATACAAGGCAATATAAAACCAAATACGATGTCATGCGCAGCAGGTGTTGGATGTTGGTAATGTTATGTTTGGCGAGACGGTAGCGCTGTGTCCTGTGAGTGAAGGACACAATGAGCAGAAATTGGTACTCGACAGGAATGTGGTGCGAATGACTATGTAGTGCCAAAACACTTGAAAGCATTTTAATGCAAAATCCGGGAAGTAAAAATAATCACAAGCAATAATTATGTTGTGGACAGACCTAATAATTAAATCCAGGTAGGTTTATCTCCAGGGAGACTTGTGCTGCCTTTGTTTTGGCTTATTTCTCTCAAATCTATTGAATTATCTTCAAGCATTTGTGTTCTTTCCATGTACGTTTTGAGAATATCACATGCGTCAGAGTACCGTTGCCTCTTTTGTTGTACAGTAAAGTCTCGTTATATCGATATTGGATATATCGATAATCCCGGTTATATCGATACTATTTCTATGCACGCACGGAGAAAATTACATGCAAACAGGGTCGGATATATCGATAGTCCCGGTTATATCGATATTTTTCGGACTCCCTTGAATATCGATATAACGAGACTTTACTGTATTTGTTCCATCTTGAAGCCTACGTAAATCACATTCTCAGACAAAAATGTAACAGATATTCACCTAAGACATATCACTACAAGTAAAAGAATCACTTTTAGAACTTTGAGAATTACCACTTTATTGTTGGAAGATGACAGCTTTTTTATATGTATTTTTTTCCTTTCTTTTTCCGTTTGATATTCAGAACATAGACTTCTGATAAGTGCCAACTTCTTGTAGATCTATTTTTTTATATCATTGTTCTTTTTCCTTTTTGGTGAACTCTTTTTTCTTGATTTTATAGTTCTGTTTATGAGATTTATTTGGTTGTAGTGTGACATAGTGTAGTACTACACTAATATTTTTTATTTATTTATTTATTATTTATGTTTTATTGTGACCAGTTACACTGCTATATACATGAGCACAAACTCACTCATTCTCACACACATTCTAGTCAAATAAAGTCATATTTATTTATGTAGCCCTAAATCACAGAAAAGGTCTCAATGGGCTTCACATGCCAACAGTGGACAAGTATTAACGGCATTCTCTGATCTTGAACCCCAGGAGGGCAAGGAAAAACATCAGGGGAAGAATGAGCAACATTGCAAAGGGTTTCACAGATGGGGGAATCACCTTTTTGGCCAACATAATCAGTGTTCTGAAGATGCCGAGTGGACAATATTTAACACAATATGGTGACTGTTAGTTGAAATAATGTAAGATGAAATCCTGCAGGATGATGCCTTCGCAGAGAAGGGTGCTCCCTCAAAACCTAGCCGGTTTGGTCACTGAAAAAAAAATTGAAACATGCAAATTGACAAACGAACGTCCGTTTGTCAATTTGCATACTCGGCACCGGCTTCGGACTACACCCTGACTGAAAAGTGTACTTGAGAGTTTTTGAAAGCCGCTCATAAAGAGGAGTAAATGTGGCTTGTAGCGGTTTGCTTGTCGCATTTGCTTTATTGAATATAACAAATGTTTGATTTGAAAACAAAAATTGCTTTTTTTTCTTGAAGCAGTTGTCGGCCACCCGGGCTGAGACGTTTTGAAAGTTGTACACCTGACGTAAAAGTTGGACGTCCCGGGCCACCGGGCAGACGCTATTTCAAACACTGGATTATCATTGTCAAAGGAAGCGCGAAAGTACAGTGATGCCTTAGTTTACAAACTTAATTGGTTCCCAGAAAGTGTAAGGCAAAAAGTTTGTCTGCCAAACATTTATTTCCCATCAGAAACCATTAAAAATTGGAATAATCCGTTCCCAGATCCCCATAAAACATAATTTTCTACTAAATAAGCCTTAAAACTACACAGAATAGACCTTATTTTATGTATAATAAATGTGCTATTGGATTGTAAGTAAATAAATAAACTGTACTGTAGAATAAAGTCCCTTTATTTACCTTTGAGATGATCGTTCGATGTAGTTGCCTCTTGATGATATCTGAGTGAATTTGACGTGCTTTCTCGGCAATAATACCCTCACACACTGTGCCCTACTAGCTGCTTTTCGTTAATCCACATCAACAGAAGTTTTTCAACCTCTTCTATTGACTAAAACCGTTGCTTAGACATTACAGAAACACCCTTAGCCACACTTAGCAATGGTTGACTTAGCACACTGGGACGCTAAGTCACACAAATGCACACCTCGTTCGTGTTTTTTGATGATCTCCTTCTGCTCGACCTGTGGTGGGGTCTTTTTAGGTCCGTCCCATTAGAGCAAAAATACTCCACTCGATATCAAACCAAGTCTGCACTCAAAGAAAGTTGGCGTGGAAATCTAGTCCGCCAGCCACCGCAGCAGTGTTTGGCCGTGTTGTTTGGTGTGCATCCGCAGAAAATTAGTCTGCCAGCCACAATGGCGCTGTGTCGTTTGGTTTGTCTGTCGAAAACTAGTTCGTATGCCAAGATTATATTCTCACGAATTTAATGTTCGTAAGGTAAAAAGTTTGTGAGCTAAAGCATTCGTAAGCTGAGGTATCACTTATAATATTGATGAAGTGTCGCAATTTATAGCCAGGCTAAAATCATTAATCACTCCAGCAAGGACCATCTCCGTAGAGTGCTCTGACCTAAATCCAGAATGAAGAGCTTCCAATGAAATTGTAGTACAGATGTAATCATTAAGATATTCCAATGTGACTTTTTGAAAGATTCTCACAATAAACAGATTTGAAATTGGTCTTTAAAAACCGATATTCCTTCGGCTGGGGTATGGTCTCTTTAGTCGGAGTGGAATAACATCTGTCTTAAAAGGTGCTGATACAATGCCAATGGAGTGTAATACATTCATAATTTTTACGATGGAAGGTCCTAAAAATCATATACAATTCTTTAACAAGTTTGCTAAGAAGCGGCTCTAGTACACAAGTTGTCTGTTTTGTTGTAGCACTACTTTTGACACTTACACCCCCTTTTGGGCAAGCCTGTGGTGACTCTAAATGAAGTCTTGTGTTTTGCCTTTTGAAGTCATGAGAGCAGACTGCAAGACAGAATCGTAATACAGCACCACGCCGTGTGTCTTTCGTCCAATAGCTCGCTGACTCCTGCGGTCATGCATCGTCGTGGAGATCCTCATATCTTTCTCATTAAAGCCCAGCAGGTCCTGGAATGTTTGATTACACTTCTTTTTGTTACCTCCAAACTCCCCATTTTGTCACAGCCAACTACTGCTCCAGGGTTAACAGAATGTAGTTTACTCAAGGCTGCATGTCACTCTGTTTTTGGTAGAGGTAGAGTGGAATTAATGAGATGGACCATTGGCCGGTGTTCAAGGTGGAATGCAAAATATTCCTGTCACAGTTCGTGGAAACAACCATGGAAAATGGCAGATGTGTCAGGTGTGATGAATATCTTGTATTTACTTTGTAGTGTGGGGAGGGACAGTGTTGCTGGCCTCCTTGCTGTTTTTGAATGACCTCGTGTCAGGTTTAAAAAGATCAAAAGGTATGTATGAATGGAATTGTCTCTCAGAAATTGAAGGGTCCACATGGGGGAAAACATGATCTTCCTCAACGGTTGGAAAACTTGATTCTCATCTTATTGACATATATACTGAACTGTTATACCCCAAGTGGATTCCAAAACTTTTTCAAAGGTGAATATTACTTTTTGAAAATGTATGTTTTTGTCTGAAAGTTGGCTTCATGAGGAGGGTGAATCTCCAATTTTAACTTCTCAATAAGAGATGTCTTTATTTGTTTCAAAATGTTCATTTGATGCCTGTAATGTCATGAGAGGCTCGCTCTCAGCGGGGCAGGACAAAGAATGCATTGGACGACAGGTTTGAATGCAAACAAAGATTTTAATAGGGGATTTCAGGGGGAATTCACAAGCAAAAAAAAGGCAAGAATGGCGTCCCTTCTAATTCTTAAATTATAACAAAGTCTCTTTTGAGGTGAAACTGAAGATGGGGTTCTCTCCCATGTATTTCTAGGCCTCATCCCTCTTGACGTCCTTCCTAGGTAGCCTAGCCACCTTTAGCAAGGGTCCAAATCCAGTGTTCCGTCCTAGGGTCCCAACTGGCGACGAGTTCTATGCAGCAATCCGTTTCTCTGTGTTCCTCCACAGAGGACAACAATGAAGCTTGTCTCCCCTGGCCACACACTCAGAGGCTCTCTGGCCTTCAAGGCCTTACATGACAATCAAGTCATGATCAGCCACAGTTGTGTGATTTGGACTGCTGCCTTCCACCAGATGAGGCCAAAACTCCATTTTAGGGGAAATATATTTTCCCTCCAGGACCTAGCCTCTCGTGACATCACATGCTGCTTTATTTTTTGAAATTTAAATTAGGTTTTTGAGATATTTATGTGTCTATGTTTAAGAACGACCCATAGAAGCTTGTGCAATGCAGATTTTACCAGTGTTATCATCTTTCTATCAGCATTTACTTTTCAGAATAAAAATCCACCTGTTGCGAAACCTAACCCTTATTTTGTAAATCTTACTTAATATATTTCTATATCTCTAGTTACATTATTAGCATCGAAACCTGATAGTATACTGTAAAGAAATTGGAGAAGGTCTGCAATTGCTGCCAAATACGTACATAATAATTTAGGAAAGTTTACTTATATCTATGGTTAAAAAATGTAGTCAAAATGTACTGACCAGTGGTCAGTCTCTTGACTTGAGTTATTCATTGTCTAATCTTTTGCGTCATTCTCCTGATGACATCAAGCTCAATCTATGACACTCTAAGGTGTTTTTTCTGTATTCTTAATTACTGTATTAAAAATTGAATAATTGAGTACACAGATGGACATGGATGAAATAAACGGTGGAAGTAATGATGTCTCACATGTCATTTTCAGCAAAAATATATCCTTCAAATTAAAAAAGAACCCCTTTAATTAACAATACTTTAACGAAAATGTGACTAAATAGATGTTAAGATTTCACAGCATAATGTGATATCCTTAAAACCAACAAAGTATTTGTTCTCTCGTTTCTCCTTGCGACTGCTTGGCTTCTGTGGAGGATCACACTGGGGTCAACGCCTGTGACAAACCACTTAGACACACATACACAACACATATACACAAAACGTGGCGGTGTAAGGAGGATCTGAGGCTTTGGGTGGGGCGGGAAGAAGGGGTGAAACAAACCTTTAACTAAAAACATCTGTGTCACATCATGCACACACCCAGCCCCCTTTACCCCTAACGCCCCCTCAGAGCTCATGCAGGGTGGCAAAGATGTGTCACTGCACAACTGACTGCTTTGCATCTTCAGTCTTTCAGTCAATTGGGAAATTTCTTGACAGCATTCTTTTCAAGAGAGAAAAAACACCCACCGGACGGCTATTGTGGTTACATGCATAATGTGATGTTTGATTACCTTCGAGTATCTTTAGCCATCATATAATATGAAGACTGAAAATATGGCCTTGGTACAGCATGTACTTGAAGAAACCGAGCATACTCCACAGTTACACATATGATCAAGGTTGGAAATGCAATTTTGAACGGTTAACTTTGACATCTCTTTTTGCACGGCTGCATTTGTGTGGTCTCTCTGTGCTGCGCAACAGAAGATATGCACAACTGAAAATTGAGATCCATACATCTGGAATACATTTTTAATACTACATTCGAGATACAATTGAATTATAAGTTATTTAAATTAAACTGAAGCTACACATAATGTGAAATGTGACCAACAGTGTTTTAGGTGTGTTTTTTTTTCATTGCAGTATAAGTTGATGGGGCTTTTTGTATTTAATGTGCACTTACGTTCCAAATAAGAAAAATGCTTAAATAGCCAACCAGACACAATTGACAATGGTGATTGATTGTTTTCCACCAAAGCCTTCACGACATCACCTTTTTAAGTACAATCAAAGGAATCTACACTTTTTTTGCTGGGTCTGCCTGTTTGAGCTTATTTTTCAATATTTTATGTCGTACAAGCTGTTATTTACCTGTTAGCAGGACACCCATCCTTGTATTTTGTTCTTATGCAGGCTTCACACAAAAGCCCGTTCATTGCAAACTACTTTTTTGACCTTGTCAAAGCGTGCGCTGTTGATTGCAAAAACCGCTACCCATGACAATGTGATTGCACAAACATGCAATTGCCGAACCACATTTTCCCCCGCTTTCAACCTCGGCAGACTTTTGTGCTCTATTGAGTTTCTTTTTCCCCCATTTTTGTGACATTCCATTCAATTTTACATTGTAATGCAGCAAGTATCTTGCCAGCATGAGATTTGAAAAAATACGGAAATATTCGCATATGAAACATTGATGAGAAAAGTGCACATGAACTGTTCTCTCTCTGCAGAGTAAAGCCAAAGAGCTTCCCCTGTCGGCGGTGCGTTTCATGGAAGAGCTTGGAGAATGCTCACTGGGGAAGATATACAAGGGCCACTTGTACTTGCCAGGCATGGACCAAGCACAACTGGTCGCCATCAAGACTTTAAAGGACATCGCGAGTGTCCAGCAGTGGAATGACTTTCAGCAGGTACGCTTTCTCGGGATAAGTCCATTCTCTTGGTAGTTTTGACAAGCAGTTACAAATATACAAGATTTATGCTGTTGAATATCCAACAAAGAAAAACAACAACATTGCATATCTTAACAAACACAATAGACCTAAGGTAGTGGTTTGCTGATCTGCCTGAAAAATGCATGTCCGTCATGGTAAACTCCAAATTGAAGGAAATGCTTATATGTTGGTAGTCGACTCGTGAGTGCATCGGGCTTGCAGCGCAGAGGTGCATGGTTCAATTCTGGCATAGATCATCCTGTGTGCAATTTGCATATTCTACCCGAGCCTTCGTGGATTTTCTCCAGCTATTAAGATTTCCACCCACATTCCAAAAACATGCCTGGTAGGTTAATGGAACACTCGAAATTGTCCCAAGGTATGAGTGTTAGCACGAATGATTGTTCGTCTCTGTGTGCTCTGTGATTGGCTGGCAACTGGTTCAGAGTGTCCTGGACCTACTGCCCGAATACATCTGGGATAGGCTTCAAAAACTGCTGGATACAGTAAAGGTACCGTATTTTCTAGTTTATAAGGCGCCTTATATGTAATATTGAGCCACAACAGGGCTCTCAACTACTGTCAGCAGCCACCGACTCCATTCCCCCTGAAGAAGGAGTAGTGCGTAACCCCAGCCTCTCCTGTCGCACCTTATAATGGGGTATGCCTTATATTTAGAAAACTTTTATCTCTTTATATATTATATTTGGAAAACGTTTTTTCATTCATTGAAGGTGTGCCTTATATTCTGGTGCGCTTTACACTATACTGTATATGGAAAAAGTTTGAAAATACACCATTCATCGGGGGTGCACCTTAAACTCCGGTATATAAAACGGTATCTAAAAAAATTCCAAATTAAAAGAATATAAAAAAAATATCACAAAGTTAGAACTACCTGCTACAAAATGAGACAAGTACGAGACCTGGTGCTTTGAGTCTTTCTGACTCCAAGCGTCTCTTAAAGGACAACCGACACCATTTTTTGTTTCCTAACTGACATCAGAAAAACGTTTTATAGCATCTAAAATACCCAAAACACGCAGGCTGATATTTTTAGTCAAATGCAAGACACCAATAAAAAAAACTTAGTGTGCTAAATCTGCAAAAAATTGTGCTGCGAATTGGGCATTTTCAGAAAGTCCCGCCCCCAGTTTGTGACGTCACGCCAAGATGTCTTGCCTTGCTCGAGAATCAAAACAATGGCTTCAGATTTGGAGAAGATACTTTCTTGTTACGCATCCAGTTATGAATATGATTCAAATAGTTCTGAAGAGGAAAGCATAAATGTTTGCAATCGATTAAAGAAGGTCTTCCGGGTCATTTTGAGGCATCAAGACTGTAGTGTCCCAGAAAATACAGAAGATGGCGCCAGAGCTCAGTTAAAAATGGGCTGATTTTTCTGCTGAGACATTGTGTCAACTAGAATCAAAGAGTAGTCTTGGTGCAACACAAAACGATTCACCATCGCGTTATTTATGTGTTTCCTTCTAATTTCCCCAGCAACACGGATCAACACGAAGTTTTCAGACGAAACAAAGTACTGCAAAATGCATTGTGTGTCCTTTCTCGGTCAGGGGCGTTCCTTCCGTGACGTGACGTCAGGACTCATCACCAACTCAAAATCGAGACTTCCTGAATATTCAGCGCGAGTCTTAACGTAAAATATAGCTATATGCGGTGGAATCTTTGTAAAATACGCTCAGTCGAAGTCATTTGAAGCGATTTTACAAATTATGGACACAACTTGTCCGGAGGCGTCGGTTGTCCTTTAAATATTACCTACTTTGTAACCCGCGTTGTTTAATCAGATAAAT
The DNA here is from genome assembly GCF_051943395.1 of Hippocampus bargibanti. Lineage (NCBI taxonomy): Eukaryota > Metazoa > Chordata > Actinopteri > Syngnathiformes > Syngnathidae > Hippocampus > Hippocampus bargibanti. Next base: position 12,418,502 of record NC_142740.1, read on the forward strand.
GTAACTTTCACTTCTGCGGTCATCATTGCTCCTCTCCTCTCTTTGGATACCGTGTAAATGTAAATGAATGAAAATAAAACCTTTCGCAATTCCAGCTAAATTCATTGTAATCCAGAACTACCATTGCTATGAATCGATTGTTAAAGTAACGTAGTAAAACGAGTTTACTGCACGTTTTTAATGGGTTCAGGAATTCCCATTTGACAGCGGTCCACATGTAGTAGATAATATTTCTATTTCTCTCTATCTCTCTTCGTCCCGTCCCCCCCACTGTCCCGTGCTCTGCAACTTGAATTAACTGCGCCATCTGGCGTTAAAATGTTTGTCATTACAAGTCCAAATGAAATGATTGCAACCAGGTTAAAAAAAAAGAAATAGATGCCGTACACCACACATGTTATAAAGTGTGCATATACCGTGTGGGATGATACGCTTTTTTTATGAGAGTTTTTTACACAAATCCAGCAGACATTTAAACAGCTTCTTCCCCCAAGCCATTAACTCTTTGAACTCTTTCAACAGTAGCCAAAATGGAACTGTATAGTGCCACTTAGCAGTTTTTTTGACAACGATACTAGTGCAGCGTGTTCTACCGGAAACAAATTCCTTGTGTGTCCTACATACTTGGCAATAAAGATGATTCTGATTCTGATTCTGATTCTGATGAATTTTAATATCTTAAAATGGGCAACTCACTCAATTGTACATTCAGTTTATTTATGTTTCGTGGTAATTTTCTACTCTGCTTATCAATGCTTGCTTCCTTGGTTTTGTGGAGCCACACACAGTGAAAGTCTCCACGTTTGTGGGGATTTCTAAAAAGAAAGACGACATTAACAGGCAGTCATGCGTTTCTCCAAAGCTGCTGCTTTGCCAGCGGAACGCTCTGTCTTCCCACAAGATCTGAAGCGTGTCCTGTTTTATTTCCACAGAAGGTACTTGAAATGCGGCAGTCGACAAATGTGGCTCTGTAGATTGAAAAGGGATATTTCAGCAGATGTGTGAAAGGATGTTCACTGAAAATGGTTGAACACATAAACAGTAGGGCGGCCCGGTAGTCGAGTGGTTAGCACACCGGCTTCACAGTGCAGAGGTCGCCGGTTCGCGTCCCGGTCCGGCCTCCCTGTGTGGAGTTTGTTCTCCCCAGACCCGCGTGGGTTTTCTCCGGGTCCTCCGGTTTCCTCCCACACTCCAAAAACATGCATGGCAGGCAGATTGAACACTCCAAATTGTCCCTAGGTGTGAGTGTGAGAGGGACTGTTGTACGTCATTGTGTGCCCTGCGATTGGCTGGCAACCAATTCAGGGTGTCCCCCGCCTCGTGCCCGAAAACAGCTGAGATAGGCTCCAGCAACCCTCGCGACCCTAATGAGGAATAAGCGGTACGGAAAATGAGATGAGATGAGATGAGACATAAACAGTAGTTCAACATTATTAATCAGAATGTCTGGGTGAACGTCAAAACTTCAAAGAGAGGTAAAGATATTACCATTCGGTCCGCCTGAATCTCCAGATGAAGCATTGTTGTCAAGAAAGAACCCCTTTGTATGTCATTTAACTTATTATTTTGGTTGCTGTTGCAGGAGGCCGCCGTGCTGACAGAGCTGCAGCACCCAAACGTGGTGTGCCTACTTGGTGTTGTGACCCAGGAGCAGCACGTCTGTTTGCTGTTTGAGTTTCTTCCTCAAGGCGATCTTCATGAGTTCCTCATCATGCGTTCGCCACATTCCGACGTGGGCTGCAGCAGTGATGAGGATGGAACCGTTAAATCCAGCCTGGATCATGGTGACTTCCTCCATATGGCCATACAGGCAAGAGTTGTTGAATCTTTTTTTTGAGGGGTTGGGGAGGGGAGAACAGGTTTTTTTTTTTTAATGGAAGCAAGCTTTACTTCCATAATCAAATATAAATATGAAACCAAAGTTCCAACTACTTGAACTTCTATGAAGTTCCCAGGTTTGTATTTGCAACGTATATTACAGGTAATTATTTTTATATGTCATAATATGTAATAGTATCCTCTGGACCCTGGGGTGACCTGGGAGTCTGTTTGAAAGGAAAAGTCAAGACAGCATTTAGACATGTTTAAAATTAAACCCTTACAGGGACGTTACTATATTGTACAGCTTATCATCTTGTCAGGTTACAGGGTACATAAAAGGGTTCAAGTGCTTTCTTAGCAATGAAAAATGCTAATGAAGTAATGAAATTGTGTGCCATTGAGCGCCATTTCCTAATTTGTTCGTTTTTTTTTGTGGGGGACCTCTGACAATGTTTTAATCTTCCACGAGGGGACAGCATTTCCCTTGTTTCCATGTTAGTGTTTTGTTACAGCACCAGCTATTGATAAAGCGCTGTATTAATCACTAAGTATGTATTGTATTGTATTGTTTTTTGGACAGCGCCCATTTCCAGCTCATATAACTCCAGACCCATATAATTTAGGAATTAACTATATTTTTTTTCTGATGAAAGAAGAGATTATAAGGTTTCCTGTGCTAAATTGGATGTTTTAAACCACAGGTGTAGAAGTCAAGGCCCGCGGGCCAAATCCGGCCTGCCACATCATTTTTTTCGGCCCGCGAAAGCAAATCCAACTTGTTAAATTCCATGATGATTGCTAAAATCTGAGCCAAAATTTCATATTTTTGGATGTCAACCACAATAAAAGTCATTATTCTTGACTTCAGATTTGAAAACGAGTTATTCATGAATTTGCTGTGTGCTCTATATGTAATATTTGAAGGGATTTAAACATTCTAATGGGTTCCCCAAATTCATAACGGCCCTCGAGAGGAAACAGATAACTACAATTGTTGTGGTTTTGTTTTAAACAGTTTGTGTTGTCCTAAAACTCAATATTCTGTGGGTCCTGCAATTTGAGTGAAAATGACAAAAACCCCGACACAGGAGTGGACACATTTTTGCACATTGTCTGGCAGTGAATGAGTTAATGAAAAACTAGTTTTCAAATTTTAAGTAAAAGATAATGACTGTTATGCTTTACATGAAAAAATTTTGGTTCCACCTTTGACAAGCACCATGGAATTTCACCAGTTTGATTTTTTTTTGCGGGCCGAATAAAATGATATGGCAGGCCAGAATTGGCCCCCGGAACTGGACTTTGAGAGCTGTAGCATAAAGGCTATTTAAAAATACTGTAAATTTGCTTTCACACTTTTAACAATGATGAAACATTTAATAGCCTGAACATGAGCATTTAGACCTGGGCTATTGCATTGTACACATATAAAGGGGCTGTGAATTAAACAATGACACCAGGACACTTTTAATGATAGAGGATATCCCTTAAAGGACAACCGACGTCTCCGGACAAGTTGTGTCCATAATTTGTAAAATGGCTTCAAATGACTTCTACTGAGCGTATTTTACAAAGATTCCACCGCATATAGCTATATTTTACGTTTACGTTCAACAGTAGCCAAAATGGAACTGTATAGTGCCACTTAGCAGTTTTTTTGACAACGATACTAGTGCAGCGTGTTCTACCGGAAACAAATTCCTTGTGTGTCCTACATACTTGGCAATAAAGATGATTCTGATTCTGATTCTGATTAAGACTCACGATGAATATTCAGGAAGTCTTGTTTTTGAGTTGGTCACGAGTCCATACGTGACGTCACTGAAGGAACGCCCCTGACCGAAAAAAAGACACATTGTCCTTCCATCACGTCAATGTATTTTGCTGTACTTGTTTGGTCTGAAAACATCGTGTTGCACCATAAAGCCACCAGAAAAGGGCGACCAAGCTCCATGGAAGGAATTTATCAGCCTGTGGAAACGGGCTGATTAATTCCTCACAGGAGCTTGGACGCCATTTTCTGCCTCTTTTTGGGTGATACATTTCCCCCCAATGTTGCCTCAAAATGGCACGGAATAAATTATTTAATGGATTGCAAACATGTATGCTTTACTCTTCAGAACTATTTGAATCATATTCATAACTGACTGGATGTGTAACAAGCATATTCTCTGAATCTGAAACCATTGTTTTGATTCTACAGCAATGCAAGACGTCTTGGCGTGACGTCACGAACTGAGGGCGGGATTTTCTGAAAATGCCCAATTCGCAGCTCAATTTTTTGCAGATTTTGGACATTTTAAGTCAGCCGCCACCAACTCCATTTCCCCCTGTAGAAAAAGTAGTGCATAACCCAAGCCTCTACTGTAGCGCCTTGGAATGTGGTGTGCCTTATATTTGGAAAACCTTTATATACGCTTTTATATATTATATTTGGAATACTTTTTTAATTCACTGAAGCTGCGCCTTATACTCTGGTGCGCCTTATCAACCGGAAAATATGGTGGGTTCAAGTGTCTGCATGACATGCACATGGGGCAATTAAAGCACAACCGACGCCTCCGGACAAGTTGTGTGCATAATTTGTAAAATCACTTGAAATGACTTCTCCTGAGCGTATTTTACAAAGATTTCACCGCATATAGCTATATTTTACGTTTTAAGACTCGTGCGGAATATTCATGAAGTCTTGTTTTCGAGTTGCTGACGATTCCAGACGTGACGTCACGTCTGGAAGGAACGTCCCTGATCGAGAAAGCGACACACAATGCATTTTGGGTACTTTGTTTGGTCTGAAAACATCGTGTTGATCCGTGTTGATGGCGAAATTAGAAGGAAAACACATAACTAACGCACCAAGAGTACTATTTGACACAAAATCCCAGCAGACACATCAGCCCATTTCCAACGGAGCTTGGGCACCATCTTGTGCATTTTCTGGGCCTCTACATTGGAGTCCTGACAGCTCGAATTGATCTGGAAGGACTTCTTTACTCGATTGCAAACATTTATGGGTTTCTCTTCAGATCTATTTGAATCATATTCATAACTGGATGAGTAAAAGAAAGCGTCTTCTCCGAATCTGAAGCCATTGTTTTGATGCTCGAGCAAGGCAAGACGTCCTGGTGTGACGTCACGAACAAGTGGGCGGGAACTTCTGAAACTGGCCACTTCTGGGGTCATTTTGAAGCCGTTTTGGGACACTTTAACTCATTTTTATTGGTGTTTTGCATTTGACTAAAAATATTATTGGGTATTTTAGATGCTACAAAACGTTTTTCTGATGTCAGTTAGGAAACAAAATAATGGTGTTGGTTGTCTTTTCAGAAAATGCGGAACATCTGTGTCTCATATTGGGAATAAACATTAAATTCTGAATTACAGAACAATTCCATATTTTACGGTTTAATTATAGGTGATGTATTTTGTATGCCCAAAATTTGTTCCATGCAGTTTCCCGAAATGTAATGGCAAATGGCCAAAAATTTTTAGCTGCTCTGCCACCTCAGTCATAAAACAGAAAGTAACACATTGTTTTTCATGCATTTTCCTTGTGTCATATATTATGCAAGTGTTTATGTTGAGAATGACCTTCTGAAATATTTTCTTGATTTTTTTTAACAGGTTGCTGCTGGAATGGAGTACTTGGCCAGTCACTTTTATATTCATAAGGACCTTGCAGCGCGGAACATTCTGGTTGGCGAGCAGCTCCACGTGAAGATATCCGACCTGGGCCTCTCACGAGAGATCTACTCATCGGACTACTACTGCATCCAACCCAAAACCCTTTTTCCTATTCGCTGGATGCCACCCGAGGCTATTACCTACGGAAAGTTCACCACAGACTCGGACATCTGGTCCTTTGGGGTGGTACTGTGGGAGGTCTTCAGTTACGGCCTGCAACCTTATTATGGCTTCTCCAACCAAGAAGTGATGGAGATGGTTCGAAAAAGGCAGCTGCTGCCTTGTCCTGAAGACTGTCCGCCAAGGTATGGTTGCAGAAAACAATTATTTTCAAATCAAATCAACAAAGAAGCCATTTACATTTCCTTATTTCACTAAATATGAAAAGGTCAAATGATAAAGCCACATATTTGTTGACATTATTGTAGTCATCGGATTTACCGCCTGATGTTAACGCCATGCAAGTTGTGTAGAATGTTGTGAAGATATCGTGGTGAACGCTTAAAAAAGTCAATGTGTTTACATTACTTAACTGAGGTACACAAACTGTCTAACTCATTCACTGCCATTCACAAATGTCTTCGGGAATGGAAAATATAACATTGAGCGCCATTCTCGAATTTGGTTGGGTTTTGTTTTCTCATGCTTCGGCGCCGATGAAGCGCTGGCCATGGCCTCTGGCAATGTTTTTTCTTTGGCACAAGGGGGCAGCATTTCGCTTTATTTCATGTTAGCGCTTTGTTCCAGCTTCCCCTGTTGCTAAAGCGTGATATAAACCAATATACACATACAGTGAGACCTCAACTTACGAACTTAATTGGTTCCCAGACAGAGTGTGTAAGGAGAAAAGTGTGTATCTAAAAAAAAAATTCCCATAGGAAACCATTAAAATGGGAATAATCCGTTCCCAGGTTTCCATAAAATATACTTTTCAACTAAATAAGCCTTAAAACTACACACAACATACCTTATTCTATGTATAATAAATGTGCTATTGTATTGTAATGAAAGAAATACACTGCATTGTATCATAAGGTCACTTTATTTACATTTGTGATGGTCATTTATGGCTTGATGGAATGGCGTTGGAGGTCGAAGGTCAAAGGGACTTGCCGTTTGGAAAGAGAGGCACGTTACCTGAGGACTGTAATTAAAGAAATAAACTGTGCTGTAAAATAAAGTTTTATTTACCTTTTGGTCATTGATGGCAGTGTGACATATGCTACAGTCACCATAAGGACTGTTGGTAACTTAACCTCTGGTGCTGTTCGGTCGTGTGCTTCCGCCGAAGATCACTCCGCCAGCCGTGGTGGGTGTGTATTATGAAAATAGTGCTTATTATAAGGTTTAATGTTCATAAATTTGACGTTTGTAAGACAAAAAGTTTGTAAGTTGAGGTGTTTGTAAGTTGAGGTCTCACTGTATTGGTTTAATACACACGTATTGCATTGTAATTAAGACAGCCGGACTCATTTCAAGCTCATATAACTCCAGACTCATATAATTTAGGAACTAACTATTTCTTTCTAATGAAAGAAGTGAGTCTAAGGTTTCTAACGCTGTATTGAATGTTTATGTAGTCCTAAAACTCAATATTCTGTGGGTCCTGGGATTCAAGCAACAATGATTAAAAACCCTGGCACTGGCGTGGACACATTTTGTACATGTCTGGCAGTGAATGAGTTAATATTAATTTGTGGTTCCTTTGCCTCCATTTTAGCATAAGAGTAATTGATAGAGCTAAGATATTTATGGACGATAAAGATGACTGGTATATATAGTTTTTTTATTAAACGTGTTTGTTTAAAAAACAAATACAAGTGAAGAGTACCTGGAAAAGATGATTACCTATAAAATTGTGAATATCAAAATGGAGAATCAGAAAATTCCACAATTCAATCACTTTTCAAAATCCAATCTGACTGTGAGCAATCAATCAAGTGATGAAAGGAATGATGTGTGATGTCACAGGTTCTATGGTTTGATGACCGAGTGCTGGCAGGAGGGGCCAGCGAGAAGACCTCGCTTCAAGGACATCCACAGCCGCCTACGAGCCTGGGAAGGGCCGTCATCTCACGCCAGCTCCAGCACGCCCTCCGGTGGCGGTGGCAATGCCACCACCCAAACCACCTCACTCAGCGCCAGCCCAGTCAGCAACCTGAGCAACCCACGCTACGCCGCTGCGGGTTATCTTTACCCGGCCCAGCCGATCCCCTCGTCGGGCCAGATGGCTCCCATTGCAGCGTGGGCGCCCATGGCGGTACCTCAAACACACCCGCGTTTTATCCCCGTCAACGGCTACCAAATTCCACCGGGATATGCGGCTTTCCCAGCTCACTTCCCTCCCCCGGCGCCGCCCACTCGGGTGATCCAGCATCACATGCCGCCCCCTAAAAGCCGGTCACCCAGCAGCGCCAGCGGCTCCACCAGCACGGGTCACGTCAGCGGCGTTCCCTCCACCACTGGCTCCAACCACGACGCCAATACGCCGCTGCTGTCACACTGCATCATGCCGGGGAACGGCGGAGGCCCGGTCCAAGTATATGGACAGCTAACACAGAAGACGATGGGACAGCTTGACCACACGCAAACATCAGCGCTGCTCGCGCCGGACTCTGATGTGCGGATGTATAATGACAATGTCATCACTGCAGACCTGTAGATTAAAAAAAAGGTTGCTTACTGCCTCCCACTTGCGAAATGTTGCCTCTCATCTGGCCACGCGGGTAAAGAATTAAATGGCAACTGTGTGGAGACGAGCCTGAAGAAACATTTCAGCCTGCGACAACCACACACGGACAATCATCCCTCCATTTTCTTCGCTTGTACTTCCTGGGGGGCACAGGGAAGCTAGAGCCTCTGCCGGCTGACTTTGAGTAAGAGACGAGGTACGCCCTGGACTGGTCTCCATCCAAATCCCACAACATGTTAACAAGTGTACTTAATTTCATTGTGTTTCAAATGTACATTGTAGTTAGCCTTTTGTGTGAATACAGTATACCGAAGTGCCGAATGCATGAATGAATGCAGGAATGAATGGAATTCATCGTTATAAGAGAACTTTTAATGAATGCGTCATAGAAAAAGTGGCATCCAGTGTATGCGGATGACATTGCCATTTATAGAACCAGTGTCAGTTAATTAATCATTATCCAGAAATTTTCTAGCATTTTATTGCAGTTGTGTTTGAAAATCCAAATTCAATTGATCAAGCCTTTCCTTGGAAGCAGTAACTACAAGTTGCACTGACGCGACATGCTCAAACAAACAAATGTTCTCGGTGAAATTGGCCTTTAGGCACCAAAGATAATCTTTAACATTTGGGCATCAATCAGGCAGCTAAATGCATATTTATTAGCTCCCTTTTTCTCTGTGCCATTGTGTGCCTTACTTACAGGAAATGTCAATCATTCAGCCTTCTGTCAAAGATGTCATCATACGTAGACGCTGACTGGTCTAAGGTCACATCGGTTGTCCGACATAGCCATTTTTTTGCCATCTATCAATCTCACAAAGGAACGTTTCAGTTTGTTTGTTTCTTTTTAAAATTTGGATTTTGAAGGACATTTCCTTGTTTGGTGACTGCCTCATTAAAGATGTGGGGAGTTGGGCTACCTTTTTATAATGAAATATGTTCTTTTTTTGATATGCATGAATTATTACCGCCTCAACCAGAAGAATGTTATTATATTTAATTAGACTGAAGAAGAAGAAAAAAAAACAATCTTTGACCTTGAAAAGGATTCCTGTTTGTATTGAGATTGTAATGGAGAAAGACTTCACAAGTGTACTTATTTGGACAGCAATTTGAATATTCACACTTTCTTCATAACTCTTGTGATTTATTATGTTTACCGTTGTCTTTAGCAGGATTTGATGATGATCAGATAGCAGCACATGAATACCTGATACAGATGCAGCTTTAATTGAAACTATTTGAGGGCTCGTTTTATTGAACTTAACTACCTATGGATGAAAAGGTTTCCTCAGCCGTCATCTGTACTTCTTTGAAGGTGTCGGACGTTTCGCTTCTTATCCAAGAGGCTTCATCAGCGAACTTTTTAGTCCGACACCTTGAAAGATGTACAGATGACAGCTGAAGAAACATTTTCATCGATGGACCAGTCCTGTACGACTGAGAGCTTACACAGACGTATTAACTACCTATGAAGCCGACAATCACCGCCTTAGTGTTTTCTTTTCTGCACACAAATTTGGACCAGTTCTCTCGACTCGAATTACTACTTTTGTAACAGCACATTCCACATTAGAAAGTCCCACAGTTGAATGTACACATTCAACTGTTGTGATTCTGCTTCAAATCAAACTTGAAGAAAACAATATTACATTTTATTCTCCTCATATCCAGCCCATATTAATTTGACATTTTTTGTTTTGTAACCAATGTTTTTTCTCTGTCAGATAGAAAGGATTTTGCCTATTTGTAATGTAGCAAATGCAAATAGTACCACTTGTATGCAAGACTGTGAATTTTAATCAAATCGAAGTTCTTTTTATTTCATGAAACCATTGTTCATTTTGTTTCTTTTTTTACAACTGTAAAAAAGTCCATTTTAATTCATCATTGGGTGTCAATTTCAGGAAGTTTACATGGTTTTGTTCGTCTCATTTGACCAAGAGGCCTATTAGTTGTATGAATACTTTTGCACAGGTGTTTTTGTATTGCAGTCATTCATTAAATGATGTTTGGTTTACGCTGTAGTTAATTGTGATGACTAATTTGTAGTGATGCTGTGTACTGTTCACCATCTTAGCATTGTGCGATGTTTCAATTCTTAGGTGACGGCAAAAATCATTATTTATCTCCGCACTGGTTTAATTTGAGTTTTTTTATGGCGTCATAGCAGTTCCAAAAGTAGACTGCAGGTGGTAGCCTCGTGTTGTACGAGCCGATTGGGAGTCAACTGGTAATAAAATTAGCGCATAACTACATTAGTGTGGCCATGATTCTGGATTAGTTTGGGTGCACTCGTATGTTGTCTGCACTTTTGAAGAACAGAATTTCATTGCCCTTTCCGGTGATTGTGGTCGTGCATATTTTGGAGTATAAAAGGGTTACCCGGTTCGCGACGTATGATAAATAATCGTCGTTTGAGAGTTTACGAACGAAGCGCAAGCATAACCATACTGTATTGTCCCGAAGGCACGCTCGTTTAACGATTTACTGGTTTTCGTTTTATTGTTTTATCTATTCATAATTATGACCTGAAATGACAAAAAAGGAACGCTTTCCCAAATGACATCACCAGCAAGCGAAACTACTATAGGTGGGTGAATGTTTTATATGAAAATTAGGTAGAAGTACCGTGAAAAAGACTCAGGTACAACTAAGTGTACAACTATGACTTACAGAGACACGAAAGAACTTTTCAACCGTCTCAAAATATTTTCATAAATCTTTTTATGGTTTGATTTGCATGTTTGTTTTGGCCAAGCTTTTCGGATGCCCTTCCTGACACAACCCTCTGTATTTATCCGGGCTTGGGACCGGCACAATAAGACTAATGTCCCTTTGTGGCTACAGAACAAGCAACTCGCTCAGTAAAAGGCTCCAAAACACAAAATGGTCATCGGCACAGCAACATTCAAAAAAGCAAAACTATATTCACCATTTGATGACAATGCTCTGATCCTACCGTGAATTGGGCATCTCTTTCCTTTGTTGTTTAATATGTATCCAGTTTAGCAGCTAGCCAGATTAGCATTCATATCCGAGGCTTTATTGAATTTGCGGTCATGTGGTCATCGTCATCATCCGTTAGCGGCTGGCCAAAAATTATCAAGCTAGGACCATACATAGTGCAATGTATAAAAATACAGTATTAACAGCATATTTGACATATGTAACTCTATTCACTTGTAGTATTATACATTGTATTAATACATTCTAATAGCAGTGGAGGAAAATGTGCAGAATTGATTAGTAGCACTTTCCCTGAGGGACCAATCCATATAATAATAATAATAATAATAATAATAATAATAATAATAATAATAAGTCTGTGTAAGCTCTCAGTCGTACAGGAGTGGTCCATCAATGAAAGGTTTCTTCAGCCGTCATCTATACTTCTTTGAAGGTGTTGGACGTTTCGCTTCTTATCCAAGACGCTTCTTCAGCGAACTAAAGTCTTACTGGCAGTATCTGGTACTGTCTGGACAGTAGGGATATACAGTAAAGTCTCGTTATATCGATATTCAAGGGAGTCCGAAAAAATATCGATATAACCGGGACTATCGATATATCCGACCCTGTTTGCATGTAATTTTCTCCGTGCGTGCATAGAAATAGTATCGATATAACCGGGACTATCGATATATCCGATATCGATATAACGAGACTTTACTGTATATATAGGGCCTATACTACCAGTAAGAAAGGTCCGGTAGTCGAGTGGTTAGCACACCGGCTTCACAGTGCAGAGGTCGCCGGTTCGCGTCCCGGTCCGCCCTCCCTGTGTGGAGTTTGCATGTTCTCCCCGGACCCGCGTGGGTTTTCTCCGGGTCCTCCGGTTTCCTCCCACACTCCAAAAACATACATGGCAGGCAGATTGAACACTCCAAATTGTCCCTAGGTGTGAGTGTGAGAGTGACTGTTGTATGTCTTTGTGTGCCCTGCGATTGGCTGGCAACCAATTCAGGGTGTCCCCCGCCTCGTGCCCGAAGACAGCTGAGATAGGCTCCAGCATCCCCCGCGACCCTAATGAGGAATAAGCGGTACGGAAAATGAGATGAGATGAGATGAGACTACCAGTAAGACTTTAGTTCGCTGAAGAAGCATCTTGGATAAGAAGCGAAACGTCCGACACCTTCAAAGAAGTACAGATGACGGCTGAAGAAACCTTTTCATCAATAATAATAATAATAATAATAATAATAGTCTCATCTCTCATCTCATTTTCCGTACCGCTTATTCCTCATTAGGGTCGTGGGGGTTGCTGGAGCCTATCAGCTGTCTTCAGGCACGAGGCGGGGGACACCCTGAATTGGTTGCCAGCCAATCGCAGGGCACACAAAGATGTACAACAGTCACTCTCACACTCACACCTAGGGACAATTTGGAGTGGTCAATCTGCCTGCCATGCATGTTTTTGGAGTATGCGAGGAAACCGGAGGACCCGGAGAAAACCCACGCGGGAGAACATGCAAACTCCACACAGGGAGGCCGGACCGGGACGCGAACCGGCGACCTCTGCACTGTGAAGCCGGTGTGCTAACCACTCGACTACCGTAATACATTTAATTTCTAAGCGCCTTTCAAAACTCTCAAGGACACTTTATATATTCGTGCAAATTGCACAAGAAAGTATTCAGCATGACTTTTTATTTACCTGTAACAATTTCAAGAGGAGTAAACAAATTAATTGGATGAAAGGGGCTTGCAATTACGCTACAAAACCAAAGTTAATTCATTTTCAACATTGTTACATGATGTTGATTAGACATAATTAGAGTCATGATCTCATCGCTCGCTATTCCTCTCTCAGCCACTGGAGAGAAAAATATAATTTTAGCCATCTGATCAGGAGTTTACGACGTGATGTGCTGGACCTTATCGGATACTACTTTATTTGTATCGTGCCATCATAATCAACGTCAACCGAAGGTGTTGCTTAAGTACAAAATTGTCAACAGAAAAAAACAGAAAGATAACACACAATTCATTTTAAATTAGGCCAGGGATATCTTGTTTCTCTGAATCTGTTGTGTCATTGTTTATACTCTGTGGTTGACTCTTGGCCTGTAAACCTCTAAGGTCTCAGCTCAATTAATATTAACCGCGGGTGACTTGTCTGAAATGATGTCTTTTCTATGTTTTGCCACGCTCCACGGAGGTCAACGGAAGGAAGCAACATCCTGTTGTCACGGTTTGCATGGTGGTGATAATGGTGATGGTGGTGGATCCCTAAAAGGCAGGCAGGAGGAAGCAGCAGGGTGTAATTGACAAATTGTATTAAATAAAGTCAGCAGGAACAAACTCTGACAGGGTGAAGCAATCACATACAATGTCGCAACAACGAATGGTCGTGCCGGGAGTCCTTTTAACTGCCACTAATTGGAACGACCAACACCTGCGCAGGTGCAGGCTGGGCCGACAGCGCCACCCGTTGGTCGCCAACCAGATCGTGACACCTGTACACTGACCCAAAGCACTCTCTGTTCGCCAATGACATCCTTCCATTATCCATACCGCTTAATCCTCACTATCCCACTATCCCAGCCGTCTTCGAGCACTAGGCTGGGGACACCCTGAATTGGTTGCCAGCCAATCACAGGGCACACAGAGACAAACAAACAACCACTCTCACACTCAAGCCGAGGGACAATTTTAGAGTGTGGAATCAGCCTGCCATGCATCTTCTTGGAATGTGGGAGGAAACCAGGAGAAAACTCACGCAGGCGCCTCCACCAATAACGGTCAAGCCTAAAGTACATTGTATGCCACGGAAACCCCAGTCTTTTGAGTTACTTGGCTGTTTTTGTTGTTTGCTTTGAGTTATAAAATAGAAGATAAAACATTGCTAGCTGAATAACAGCGAGTGTTGAGTAGCTGATAAAGTGTAGTGAACGGCCAAGTGGGGTGACTGCGGCTTCAAAGCGAGTCAAACTAAAGAGGGAGGAATCCAAATCTATGTGGCGAATCCTTTCGCGTCTTGAAAAAAAACAGAGGGGCATTGCAACGATGGTGCAATGCAGAGATGAAGAAATGTTCACTTTGCAATCAGGACGCACCCTCTTACGTTGGGAGGATCAGAAAGAGAGTCGGGGGATTCTCTTCAACTGTTCAGGGGATTGATGTGTGAATATTAAAGCTGTTAACTAGAACACGTCGTGAATATTTGTAAATTCATGCAATATTTATGAAGATAATACAGCTGATTGCTCCAGAAAGAAGAGAAGCCTCAACACGTTTATTCTGTTAGAAATTGTTTAATATCACAATTTGAGGTCATAAATGGTTTTCAAGTACAGATAAATTCTTTTTAAAATGAAAACGATTTCACTTTGGTTTACAGTTCACTAATTACATATGTGTCTGGTTATATATTTTTGGAATTTTCAGAAATATTTAATGATTTTTCTTCTTTTTTCATCATTCGTCATGAACATATACTCATCAATTTCAACATTAGGTATTGAATCTGCTGAGTCTTATGTAATCAACTATAAGTGTCACGACTTGCATGGTGGTAGTTGTTGAAGGATTCCAAAAAGCAGATGGGAAGGAGGAGCAGGGTGAAGTTGACAAACTGTATTCACAAAAGACTGAGGAAACTAAAGCCAAGACAAACAAAGTCCTGAAAACCACTGTCAAGCAATCTGTCATTGTCTGTTCTTCTTTGCTCTCAGGTGAAATGGTCAGGCAATGCTGATTATTATCTTTCTCTCGAAGTACATTTTATGTTTGCATGGGTTTCATTTGCTAACTGATAATTACCATATTTGAGGATTTATTATTTTTAACTCTCCGTTGTTGGGAAATTTTGATGACAATTGAAGCGCATTAATTTTTTCCCCTCCGGGCCTTGGCTTACGAACTTAATTGGTTCCCAGACAGAGTGTGTAAGGTGAAAAGTGTGTATCCCCAAAATTAATTTCCCATGGCAAACCATTAAAATGAGAATAATCCATTCCCAGGTCTCCATAAAATATAATTTTCAACGAAATAAGCCTTAACACTACTCACAACATACCTTATTCGATGTATAATAAATGTGCTATTGTATTGTAATGAAAGAAATACATTGCACTGTATAATAAAGTCACTTTATTTACATTTATGATGGTCATTGATGGTTCTTAATTGACACCTGTTGCTTTCTGACTTGTAAGGTCATACGAAACTGAGGCATCACATTATCATTTATAATGTTGATAATTCTCATAGCCACAGTCTTTTCTGGATGGAACTGTTCAATAAAAGCCTGCACATCATTCCACTTAGCCAACATTGCTCTGATGCTCTCACTTGATGCTGCAGCCATCTCCTCCTCCTCGCCCTCAGATGACAACTCCTGAATGGCTTGTTTCTGCTTGTCCTCTTGAAGGCAAATCAAATGCTCTGTTGAGGACCTCATTATGGTCAGCAACAAGCTCCTCGATGTCATCTGCATCCACTTCGACTCCCACGTTCTGTCCAATGGAATCAATGTCGTCCAAAACAACAGAGTCATGAGGATCCAATCCTTCAAAGTCGCTCTCAAGGATGCATGCGGGCCACTAATTCTTCCATCCTGCTTTCAAGGATGGAAGGGTAACATCATGCCAAGCCTTTAGTCATGTGAAAGCATCGAGTAAATAAAGCCTTAGTGTAAAGCTTTGTTGCCAAGGATGGTAGCAATGGTGGACTTAGCATATCGGTACCGGGCCGCTAAATCAGACAAACACATGCCTCGTTCGTGTTTCTCAATGATCTCCTTCTTTTCCTCAACTGTAATTTTGTTTTGTGTTTTCTTCGGCTGAACACGAGCCGTGTGTGGGGTCTTTTTCGGTCCCATAACAGCAACATCTGTACAAAAACTCATTGGAGGCGATCGACGTGTGCATTCAGAAAAAGGGGCTGTGGAAAGGTAGGCCGGCTGGGGCGCTGTTCGGTCGTGTGCTTTGGTGTTCTTCCGTCGAAGATTACTCCGCCAGCCGTGGTGGGGCGGCGCACTGTGTGTATCCCGAAAAGTAGTGCTTAATCCAAGGTTTAATTTTCATAAATTTAACGTTCGTAAACCGAACATTTCGTAAGGCAAGGTGTTCGTAAACCGAGGATCCACTGTATTTGGGTAGAGAGTAACTGAAAACTGTCCCTCCTAGCTATGGGGTGAGAGGTAGGATTCGGGGATTTGGGAGCAAACTGGAGAAAATCCACACAAACATGCAAACAACATGCAAAGGCAATTTTAAACCAGAGGACCTCTGATTGTGAGGGAGGAGGCAAAGCACTTGGTGACTGTATTGCTCATATTTTTTTTTATTTCAAAAATATTAAGATTACATAATCTCAATGTCAGCACCCCTATTCGCCATGACCGTGGTTGTTAATTATTTCTGGGTAATCCAGTAAAACAAAATCAAGTAACTAACCATTGCTATATTATTCTCCATTATTGAATCAAATCCTTGTTAAAATGCACCAGTTACAAAACTGCCCTGACTATTATTGACACAACCTATCGTGAAAAAGATGGCAGCCAAGCAACAAAGTGGAGGACGAATGCACATTCCTGCTCTCTATTCACGCTTCAAATGTTTGAAATCACATGAGTCCTCCCACTTGACTGGGAAAATCAACACAACTCAACTCAAGCCCATTTCCCATTGCGTGGTGACCTATGAGACAATTTTAAATTAGACGATGTTGCATTTTATCAGTTCATAAAAGGTTGTAAGCATGTTCAACAAGAGATTTTCTTATCAAAAGGAAATTTTGAACATCTTCAAAATTCATTGTTTTGCTAAACGTTCACAAAACTGTTGTCCGTCATGAGACGTGTTGCCAAAGTTTTCTCATATTCGCCAATGCCGGAGACCACATGACCTGGGTCATTCTATATGGAGACTGATATGTGTGCTCAATTTAAACACTTTTAATAATAATAATAATACATTTCATTTATAAGCGCCTTTCAAGACGCTCAAGGACACTTTACAGTTAAAGGATTTTTTTTTTTCTGCAGGTGAGCAGCGGCAGCCACACGTACAGATGTTGGTACACTGCCGCACCTCTTGAGGAACTATATGATAACTCATTTTGGTCATTTAATGAAGTTGACAAAAAGAAGAGGTCCAGATAAGCTCGGACACTGGACGCAAAAAAGAAATAGAAATGCTGGCTGCGTTTTTTGAGGAGTACCCCATGCGAAGTGACTTTTCCAACCCTTCTAAGCAACATTATTTTCCTGCCCAAAAGACAAACAAGCAAATGACACCGTTCTTAGCACCGTTCTTATTTCTTGTACAGCGAATGGAAAAAGCAATAGAAGACTTGTCTTGATTCCACTTTATGCAGATCTAAAGTTCATAATTTGACTGTACAGTATGTCCTGGGTGTATTTATCACTTTGTCACTTTACATCAAAGTTAATAATTGCATACTTCCCATTTCAAAAAAAATACCGACCATATTTGAACATTTACTATTTTATTCAAACAAGATAATGAGATTTTGCTAAATCATTAAAAATAATTTTGACAAAATTGAGGTTCTCCAGCTCCTCTCTGAGCCCTTGGTATTTCTCGATTTTCTCATGTTCCTTCTTTCTGATGTTTCCATCACTCGGGACCGCTACATCCACGACAACGGCTTTCTTTTCCCCTTTATCTATGACCACGATATCTGGTTGGTTGGCCATTACCCTCTTGTCGGTCTGTATCTGGAAGTCCCACAGGATCTTTGCTCGGTCATTCTCCACCACCTTGGGGTTTCCAGTCCATACTCCGCACAGATGTTTCGGTAGACTACGCCAGCCACCTGGTTATGGCGCTCCATGTAGGCTTTCCCTGCCAGCATCTTACACCCTGCAGTTATGTGTTTGATTGTCTCAGGTGCCTCTTTGCACAACCTACACCTTGGGTCTTGTCTGGTGTGGTATATCCCTGCCTCGATGGCTCTGGCGTTCAGGGCCTGCTCTTGGGCAGCCAGGATGAGTGCCTCTGTGCTGTCCTTTAGGCCAGCCCTCTCTAGCCACTGATAGGACTTATTGAGATCAGCCACTTCTGCTATGGTTCGGTGGTACATCCCGTGTAGGGGCTTTTCCTCCCATGATTGTCCCTCTTCCATCACCTTATCCTCTGTTCCCCATTGTCTGAGACATTCTCTGAGTACATCATCCGTTGGAGCCTTCTCTTTGATGTATTCATGGAGCTTGGATGTTTCATCCTGGACAGTGGCTCTCACACTCACTAGTCCCCGGCCTCCTTCCTTACGGCTTGTGTACAGTCTCAGGGTGCTGGACTTGGGATGGAACCCTCCGTGCATGGTGAGGAGTTTTCGGGTCTTAACATCCGTGGTCTGAATCTCTTCCTTTGCCCACCTTATTATTCCTGCAGGGTATCTGATCACTGGCAGGGCATAGCTGTTTATTGCCCGGGTCTTGTTCTTGCCATTGAGCTGGCTTCTGAGGACTTGCCTCACTCGCTGGTGCTACTTGGTCGTCGCCGCTTTCCTTGTTGCTAGTTTGAGGTTGCCATTGGCCTGTGGTATACCGAGGTACTTGTAGCTATATATATATATATATAATTTTATATATATATATAATTATATAGTGAGACCTCAACGTACGAACTTAATTGGTTCCCAGACAGAGTGTGTAAGGCGAAAAGTGTGTATCTCAAAAAAAATTCCCATAGGAAACCATTAAAGACAAAAAGTTTGTAAGTTGAGGTCTCACTGTATATAGATAATTACAATATTATATAATTACACAATAATAAACATGGTTAAATGCTTGCCACTCTGGCAATGTCATTTTGTCATTTGCAACAGAGAAAGAATCTTAGCAAAGTCATATGACCAAAACAGTGGAGCCCCTCTGCCCCGAACTAACTCAACCCTCTTCTCTTCCTACACCTCCACTTTTTTTTCTTTCTCTTCCTGCTCTCCACACAGCATCAACCTCCCCATCTAATAATCCATCCATCCTTGCCATGGAATGGAAGTCTAATACTTTCCATCTGTGTGAATGAGTTTTGGGGCTTCAAGTGTAAGGCTTGCCATTCTTCATTTACTCCCTCCAACCACCCCCTCTCCAATTCAACTTCTTTCCAAAAAGACCGGAATCTGGTTCCACTCAGCCCTTGAAGTGCTCTCCCCGTGCTGGGGCCCGTGGTGGCCTGAGGCTGTCTAAGGAGGGTAGCTCAGGAAACTGGATGTGAGCACTTAGTCTCCAAACTCTGGGTCACTATGAGATGAGGAGAGGACAATTGATCACATACCTTGAGGATACACACAGAAACTCGAAAAATGTAGCACATATCTCACCGATAAAGAAAAGAATAAGGAATTATTCATTTGACTCTCCTGCAATTGAATGGCAACCAGTTTAGAATATATCCCAAGAGAGCTGGGATAGGCTCCATCATCCCACCGAGCCCCTCTTGAGGATAAGCGGGTTTGAAAATGGATGGAGGAATGGATGGATAGATTTTAAAAGTCATTTGCAGAAAGTACCAGAAGATGTTTCACGGTCATCAAGTCAAACTATATTACACTTTTATTTTTATGTATTTTATTGTTCATTTTTTTAAGTGAGTGATGGGAAAAAATCTGTACAGCAGTCAGTTTTGAACATGATGATAAGAGTATGAATAGTTTATGCTGTGGAGGCGCACTGTGAATTAGACTGTACTCGGTTTCTGCTTTTGGCTTTTATGGATGTGAAGGTTCTTTTTCTGAAATGTTCTTTCTTCCATTTTACACTGCAGCTACTGTAATCCTGCACTGTATTACACTTACATATTACAGTGTGATTCCAGTAGCACTCACCATGTTCCTTTTGGATTAGTGATCCTTTTAACTATATTGTAAGATCAGAGGGTTGATTGGCAGCACATGACATGAATGGATCTCTTCCTATTGCATTGCATTGGATTGGATGTACCTTTATTTGTCTCACAGTGGAGAAATTTACACTTCATAGCAGCAAAGTTATGATGGGAAGAGGAAAGGAAAGAAATAAGTATGATTGTTTAATTACGATTAAATAATCTCATGCCTTGTGTAAACTTTGATCCTGCACGTTAGCTCAATTTCCACATATGCAGTGTGACCTCTAAATTTGAATGCCGCCCAATATGTCTCATCCATTAAACAACTAATGTTGCCATTGCACCAACAGACATAAAAATATCAGAATCACAGCTGCATATCAGCTAAACGGACTATTAAAAAAATACCCCAAAAAATATTTCAGACCATTGCATATGATTTGACTTTTCCTAGAACTTTGTTTTTCTTTTCCTTTATTGCATTTCTTTATTTTCATCAAAGCAATGAGACATACTGTAATTCATTCATGTAGTGAAGTTAAAGTTGAGGTGGCATCCTACAGCACAGTAGTCACGTGGTGTGTCATTCTCCACATTTAATCATTTAATTTAATCACGAAGGCTCTTTATGTACCATATTTTCCGGTGTAGAAAGCGCACCCAAAAGCCTTGATTTTCTTCAAAAGAGGACTCTGCGCCTGATACACAGGTGTGCCTTGTATGTGAAGTAATATTGAGTCACAACAGGTCTCACAAGTATTGTCAGCAGCCAACGACTCGCTGTAGAAGATATAGTGCGTAATCCAGCCTTTACTGGAGGCTGGAAAACATTCATTGAAGGTGCGCCTTATACTCCGGTGGGCCTTACATGTGGAAAAAGTTTGAAAATCCGCCATTCATTGGGGGTGCGCCTTATACTCCGGTGTGCCTTATACACTGGAAAATATGGTACATTGGAAAGTTCGTGCTGCTAGTTCATCCTAACATCATAATGACCGTGTGTTACAAGATCACATTAAACCGCATAGCTACAGATTAGACAAAACAGTCTTTTATGCCCTTCAGTGTCTTCAAGGATGCACAGTCCCTGATGCAACCTGTTGGCTTCTTTACTAAAAAAAATCACAACAAATCTCATACACACCAGAGCTGCCCCTGGCCACAACACACGCCCATACACTCAACACTCAGATTCCCTGTCCGTGCCACTCTTACAATCCTAGTTCATTCCCATTCATTGACCCCCTATTCGAGTGGCCCGTCACTCACACACATGAATAACAAGCAACAGATATTACAGTATACACAGCATCTGTTTCAATTTGCATACAAAAACACCTATGTCATTAACCATGCAACAAAACATTAGTCCGTTTTTGATAATGATCATTTCTCCTATATTGTTAGACTAAAACAGACGGCCTCGTGGTCGTGGGTTTAGCACACCCATTTTACAATGCACAGCGACTGGGTTCAATTCCAGCTCCGGCCTCCTTGTGTGAGTTTGCATGTTGTCCCTGGGCCCGAGTTGGTTAGTTCCAGGCACTCCGGTTTCCTCCCAGATTCCAAAAACATGCATGGCAGGCTGAACACTCTAAATTATAATGCTAAAATTTAAACCAATCTTAAACTCTCTGCCAGTTTAATCACTCACTCCAAGCTACTAACACAAATGTGTTTGGAATAGAATGACATCACGTATAGTTCCTGGATAGTTCCTGCTTGAATGTTGTATTAAAAAATATATTAACATGCAGAATTGGAGCTGTGACTACAAAGGGCTTATTATCAATTATTCCAGACAGATTTCAGTGATTAATATTGACAGACATATTTGTTCACTTGGATAAACACATTAAAGCAATCTGACCTAACCACATGTTCTTTTCTCATTTCATAAAGGTGGGATTACGTTTTTGGAACAACAACAATATCAACCCTCTTTATATTAATGTGGGACACATAAAAACATGGTCCACCACTGTACCCACGCACATCACTTTCTCTTGGGTGTGGAACAATAAGAGCATATGTCAGTTTGACGTGACACAAAAAGTGCTTTGGTATGCTTTTTGCATTTATTTATTTATTTATTTATTTATTTGTATGTACAGTATGTACATGCAATATGTGCAGTATGTATTTTTATTTAGTTTGTGTTTATTTATTTATTTATTTATTCCTTTATGTATGTATGTATGTATGTATGTATGTATGTATTTATTTATTTATTTATTTATTTGGTTGCCTATTTAAATATTTATTCCTTTATGTATTTATTTATTTATTTATTTAGTGTTCATGGTGTTCATTCGTTCAATCATTCATTTACGTATTTATTTTCAGAGCCGCCTTAACCTTACTTGGGTTGTGAGTGGTGCTGGAGCCGATCCTAGCGGTCTTCAGGCACAAGGCTGGGCCCCCCCTGAACGGTTACCAGCCAACCGCAGGGCACACAGAGACGAACCTGTTCATGATCCAGCTGATAGTTACATGGACCTGCAACCCTCCGTTAGGCTATCAGTTTTTTTTTAATCACTGGTATTCTTTTCAAAATATGTCGCATATGAGTACTGGGCCACTGACCGGGGCTTGCTCCCCCATTTGAGGTTTTTCATTTTCAAAAATTAAGGGGCGGCCATTCCGATTGTGAGCTGACGCCCACCATGTGCCACAAGTTGCCCATTACTCGTGTAGAAGCTTGAACAAATGTTCATCAGAACACAGCAGGTGAGAAACAAAACTGGAGTGTTTACTTCCATTTTTTTTCATCGCACATTTCACATTACAGTAAAGTCTCGTTATATCGATATCGGTTATATCGATAGTACCGCTTATTACGATACTATTTTCATTTCCCTTGCACATTTCTAGTCTTTTTATGTATAGTTAGTACCGTTTAGTACGATACCCGGTTATTACGATAATCCGGTTATTACGGTGCTCCTTTTCATCCCCCGCCGGCCATTTTTGTTGTTTATATCGATATATCCGTCGCGCCATTGGTCAACTTGGTCACGTGTCTTGTTACGTGAGCCGCCATCGGTCGCGGCATTGGTCAACTTGGTCACATGAGCCGCCATCGGTCGCGCTATTGGTCGACTTGGCCGTGTGACTTTGTCACGTGACACGCCATCGGTCGCGCCATTGGTCAACTTGGTCACGTGTCTTGGTTACGTGTCACGCCATCAGTCGCGCCATTGGTCGACTTGGTCAGGTGACTTGGTTACGTGCCCAGCACCCGTGTAGCAGAGCCATTTTCATTTTCAGACGCTAGCTCGTGTGTAGCAGACGAGATTGAAGTGTTTGTGTTAAAAGGTAAAAATGGGAAGCAGAAGAAGATTGATGACTTTTTTAAATTGTATACATAATACAGTAAGATGTAAGCGTTGCAGTTTCCCTGTTGTGTTATGTACATGCCCACTGTACTGTATATGAATGCAATCGTTTTTTGCAACAATGTTTCTTGTTTTGTCTGCTGAAGCGCGATGATTTTGAAAATTATTAACATTCCATACTGTGTATTAAAGGACAGCCGATGTCACTTTTTATTCAAATGCAAATAAAAATGACTTCACGCCAAGACGTCTTGCTTTGCTTGTGAATCCAAACAATGGCTTCAGATTCGGATAATATGCTTTCTTGTTACACATCCAGTTATGAATATGTTTCAAATACACTATAGTTCTGAAGATTAAAGCATACATGTTTACAATCATTAAAGAATTATATGTGCCATTTTGAGGCAACATTGGGGGAACATCTCTCACCCAAAAAAAAAGGGAGCTAATGGCCAGCTCCGTTTCTTATATGGCGCTTGGCTGCCCTCTTTTGGCGGCTTTTGTTTAATGCAGTTCGGCGCAGGATCGGATATATCGATAGTCCCGGTTATATCGATATTTTTTCGGACTCCCTTGGATATCGATATAACGAGACTTTACTGTATTATGAAATGGACGTGACAAATTTCATTACTGAATAAATGTAGGATACTTTTAGAGGCCTTGAATCTTCTCTTGGCTTTAAAAAATTTATAAATTCTCGATTTTCTAATGAATTTTTCATGCTCACTTGGGTGATACATGCTATTGATATACTCTGCCGCATAACACAACATAACATGAAACATTTGGTCTCCTCAGGTTCATCTTTTCCTTCCCCTGTCTGTTCCTTTCATCTACTACAATTTATCTCTGCTCTTGCCGTCCCTCGCCAGTCCTCCCTCCCCCATCTCCCGCTTTCCTTTTGAGGATTTTTGTTTCAAGGTCTGCCTATGCTTGTGCCCGGCGCATACTCATACTCACATTCAGTCATAGCTGTATTCAAACACATGAAGAAATACTTGTCATTATCAGCAACCAACAGGCATCATTTCAATCACATACTGTAGCTTATTGTATGTGTGCATATGCTTCAAGGACAGTGTTGCCAATGAATCATTAATTTTACTCTTGTCTTTCTTATGCATGTCAAATTTAGCACTGCACCCAAACTCAGTCTTGAATAGAGCCAGAAATAGCTTTGGGTCTGACTTGGAATCCGCTTAAGTCTTAAAAAGAACATTTTGATGTTGCAGGGAGAGGGGAGAGAGAGAGAGAGAGAGAGGAGAGAGAGAGAGAGAGAGAGAGAGAGAGAGAGAGAGAGAGAGAGAGAGAGAGAGAGAGAGAGAGAGAGAGAGAGTTGAGGCAGAAGGAATGGAGGGGGGAGGGGGAGAGCACAGATCTGGTTGTTATATCCAGCTGTAAAAAGGGGCCAAAACTTGAAAGAAACCAGTTGCCATAGAAACAGTATGGGGCATACTTTATCACCCCGCCCCACTCACACACAGAAAAAAAACAGGTTTAAGAGACATATTTATAAATGAGAAACAATTGGTGAGCGTTATAGAATTCGTATTTCTGTAAAAAAAAAAGTTCTGATTGATTTGTTGGGATGAGTGTAAATAAAGGCAATTAAACCACACTACACATGCCAAGGTCAGGAGAACACTTTAGTCCACTTTGGCAGGAAAAGGGATACTTCTCAGTAATACTGATTGATTGTGTCTTATTCCCTACCATGTTGATTTAACTTCGGGTTCTATTAACAGCTCCAGCCGAAATAGATAGATAGAATATATATCCGTCTGTGTAAGCTCTCAGTCGTACAGGAGTGGTGCATCGATGAAAAGGTTTCTTCAGCCGTCATCTGTACTTCTTTGAAGGCGTCCATCCAAGAAACTTTGTCAGCAAACTAAAGTCTTACTCGTAGTTTAGGCCCTATATACGTATATATACCCCTACTGTCCAGACATGGCGGCGCCGGACTCTGCTATGATAGGTCGCTGCTCTCAGGTTGGGGGGAGCAGAGGACTACTCCCTGCAGCTCAACTGATTGTTCCTATTGTTCTGCCTAACGACTGGCCTGATTGCCCCACTTCCACCGGTATCACTTCCAACCTGAGAGCAGGGACTTATCATAGCAGAGTCCGGCACCGCCATGTCTGGACAGTAGGGATAATATCCTCTTCAAAATTGACCTTTTTCTTCACACATATGGAAACTGATATTATTCCCATTCTCCAAGGTCTAAATTAGCTAAATATACCAGTTATTGTGATCTTGGACCTTGGCTATGCCTGCCTCAAAAGCCATGTAATTTTATTGCTGACGTTTTTCAAAAACGCTGCACAATTTGGGATCTTATGTCCATATTTTCATTGTCGCTTTCCAGAGGTTGATGCTATAGCATTGAAAGTGGTACCAAATGAAAGCTAATAAAATTTTCTTGCATATGGTCGTAAACACATGAACACCTGTGTTAATTTTAATTCTTTTTTTTTTTGTTCTTTTGACTTCAAGACGGCGCCGCGAGAGTGTCTGCCTTTCCAGAAGCTCAAGTATTTTGTTTTTCTGCTTTCATTCTTTTCATCACTTGAATCAATTAATTTTGATACCACAGCAAGCAACAGTGGCATCAACAAGGGTGCAGCGAAGCTTATTGAAGAAAAACTAGGAAAAAAGGTATTCTACTTCGCTTGTCGCCATCACATATCAGAGGTAATACAGTGGAACGTCGGTTTTCGAACGACTCACAGTTCGAACAAATCGGAGTCCGAACAAAATATTCGAGAAATTCTTGCTTCGTAGTTCGAACAACAATGGGATTTCGAACACCGGTATGATGCGTGAGTGCGTACGCGAGGGTGGGATGCTGAGCGGCGTACGGGTGCATCGCTCTCTTTGTGAACAACTGTTGTCGCTTGCGGACGTGCTTCGTTTTGCTCTCGCGTTTAATATAGGTGTACGACGAGTTTTAGCCCCTAATCATGCCTACAAAGAAAGTAAGTGATGCTACAAGTGAAAAAAGAAAAGTAGTGCGTACAACTATTGCATTTAGAAAGAAATAATAGCAAAATATGAAGGAGGTGTGCGAGTGTCTGATCTGGCTAGGGCAGGGGTGCTCACACTTTTTTCAGCAAGGGAGCTACTTTCGAAATGATATGAAATATAGTGAAGATTATTGCAATTTATGTTGATGTATATCCGCATATGTTGCACAACACAACATAATTATGTCAATTGTTTGCCATTACCTGAGTTCACTCTGATAACTGGCAGACGAGACAACCGCACTTGTGAAAAAAAGGCATCCTCTCATTCCGTATGAAAGTGATACATTTTTTTCTTCTTACTTGGTCCAGCTCTTCCACTTTTTTATACTCTATCTTACGTTTAAGGGGAAAACCGAGCAAACAATTAGGATGCAACTAATGACATCCTTGTTCACTTTGCAACGAAGCGGCGTTGTTTGAGCTCACAGTGAGTCTCTCAATGAGATGTCATCTGATTGGTTCTCCGGTGTATCAATCAAATGAAGGGATGGCTGATTGTCTGACGTCGAGTTTTTTTCAAAAGAAGTCCACTTGATTTGTTAAGCGTCAGTTCCTGACATGTCACATCACCTTGTCTTGCTATCTACCAATAGTACCATGGAGATCGATTGGTCGATCACGATCGACGTATTGAGCACCCCTGGTAGGGAATACAGCATGGCGAAATCTACGATCAGTACGATATTAAAGAATAAGGAGGCTGTGAAATCTAGTAATGTGGCTATGGGAGTGAGAGCAAGTGTCATTGGATAGATATTTTAAGAGAAAAGAACATCCTGTAGCCGAGTCATCCGTAGCAAAGAGAATTGAACGTGTGAGCACCCCTCAGACATAAGAGCTCCCCGAAATTTTTATGGAAGGGGACTCTGTTTCCAAACAATAAATTTCTTTCCTCCGTCCACCTACGCCTTCTGCTGACCACCACAAAATATCCTATTCATAATTCTTTTCTTTACGAACGTACAATTAGCCTGGGTTACATTTATGTTTATGTTATTTCTGTCTTTGCCATTTTGCTTAAAATTTTCTGAGAAATACATTGCTTTTTATGTGTTGGTCAGCATTTTAATGTGCAATTTCATGCATAAAATAATGTGTAAAATACTGTACTAAAAAGGTAAACATTCCGGGTGTTGGAACGGATTAAAACGATTTACATTATTTGTAATGGGAAAAATGGTTTCGGTGTTTGAACAAATTGCTTTTCGAACCGGGTTCTGGAACGGATTATGGTCGTGAACTGAGGTATCACTGTAATGGGAAGTGACAACCCAATGTTCAGCAATGTGAAAGAGAAGTGGGACAAGTTGGTTAAGGACTGCCCAAGAGTTCTGGGCCTAGTTCAGGGGTGGCCAACCAGTCAGAGACGAAGAGCCACATTTTTTACTATGTTACTGCAAAGAGCCACATCAAGATGGCGGTGCGTGAACACGCAGCGGCTCCCCTCTCTCTCCCGTCAAATAGGCGTTTTTGTGTTTATTATGTTTGTTAAAATCATTATAAGTGCCTTGCACGCTGGGTCCGATTGCACAGTAATTTCATCTGTGCTGTATGCCATTCATATGAGCATATTCGACAATAACGCTGACTTTGATAAACATGGGCACACATGAACACTCCATCGCCCCATCCCTCACACACACAGACCTCTGCTCAGACAGATTTATTATAAGTATCACCTTTTAAATACAAAATCAGCAAATATATTGGAAATTGACTCCGAGAGTACTAAAACCACAGGCAACAAAGAACACTGTCTTTCCACACACAAACTCAGTAAAACCCAGTCCACAAACAAAAATGTAATAATTGACAATAGTTTGCATGTTGCTTAGTGGGACTTCTGGCATTCTTTGTCTTGAACAATGCTCATTAAATCTGGCTTGCATTCTGCTGTTGCCACTCAAAGCAATTCTTTTACATGAGTGTCAGTCAGAACCGATCAATGCTTTGATTTCACATGTTTCAAGGTAGTAAACACAGACTCGCAGATGTATGTTGACCCAAACATTGACAGTATCTTAAGCGCAGCCGGTTTGACATTGGGGTATTTTTCCATTGGCACGCGTTTCCCGAACTCATGGTCCCTTCCCTTAAAGCAGGTTTCAATTGATCTTCCTCACAAAGATCGATCATCTCTAACTCAGCCGCAGCTTCATCTGTGACTAGCAGGGCTTTCAAACAGTCCGTCTCTGCATTAAACGGGTCGACAAGGAACGTAATCTGCGGCCTTTTCAGTTGTAGATCACGGAATCGGGTCACAAAGTTTTCGTGCAAGTTTTCAACCAGTGTTGCATATCTGGCTCTTTTCTTATCCAGGGTATCGGTGGTGACTTGCCCGCTGGCTTTTAGCAGAGCGGAAAAATTTGTTAAATTTCCCTTTTGAATATGCGCCCTGAACAGCTTCAGTTTGTTGACAAACGCAAACACACTTTGCACCAAGTCAGGCAGAATTTTTGACTTACCCTGCAGGGTAAGGTTCAGTTTGTCCAAGTGACACAGCATGTCGACCAAAAAAGCCAGATCCATAATCCACTCGTGGTCCGAGAGCACGGGATAGTCCTTGTCTTTCTCTTCCATGAACAGTTTTACGGCATCCAACAGCTCAAAAAAGCAAGAAAGTACTTTGCCTTTTGACAGCCACCTCACAGTGCAGTGCAGCGGCAGGTCACCTGGAAGCTCTTGGTCCAGTTCAGCGATGAGATTCTTGAATTGTCTGTGGTGAAGCGCATGAGTGCGGATGTAGTTGAGGATTTGCATCACAGGCTTCATGACATTCTCTAAATTCAATGATTTAGACACGAGTTGCTCCCTGTGGATGATGCAGTGGAAATTCCATAACTCAGGAAATGTTTGGTCAGCTTTGCACAGCCCCACAAGCCCGTTCACAGATCCGATCATGGCAGGTGCTCCATCCGTGGCTATTGCAGTCAGTTTTGGTATGGGCAGATTTGGTTTTGCAAATGCAGCCATCATTGTTTCCTTCACATCTATGCCACGGGTTCTGTCTTTTAATGGCACAATATCAAGGAGTTCTTCTTTGAGCACACAATCCTTTGTCACAGACCGTGCAAATATTGTCAACTGAGGCTTGTCTTGTATGTCACAACTTTCATCCATTGCGACACTAAAATACTCACAAGCTTGAAGGTCAGAGTGCAGCTGTGTTTCAATAGCAGTGCTAATGACTGAAATTCTGCGTTCAACAGTGTGGCGGGACAGTTGGACATCTGCTACCATTTGTTTTAGTTTGTCGACAGGATTTCAACAGCGTCACTGAGGCATTTCTTAATAATCTCCCCTTCGTTGTATGGCTTTTTCGACTGTCGAAGCCAGTTGGTATGATGCAAGCGTTACGGTCTCTGGTTGCTTTGTAAATTTTAGGAAAAAAATTATCTGCTTTTCAGTCTGACAAGTGACCAACTTGTGCTTGCGAAGTTCCGTCCCTTTGGGGAATTCTTGGTCGATGTTCGCGTGGAGTGAGCTGATGTGGCGCTGAAGATTTGACGCTTTGAAATGCGCCAATGACGCCTGACATATAAGGCAGAATGGCTTGCCCTTACGCTCAACAAAATAATATAAACTCTCCCACTCTGTTAAAAACGTCCTGTGTTCGTCTTCATATTTTCGTTTTGCTGTGCATTTTTTCCCTGCCATTTTGAGAGCGAACTTGATGCAAATGAATTGTTTACGTCGTAAACAATTTGTGTCGAGTCGCTGATTGGTTGACGACATAAATGATTGATTTTCATCACACGCACATGCGTGTTAACATCACATGGTCAGCTTGATACCGTAATTTCACGACTATCAGGTGCACTTAAAAGTCTTCACGATTCTCAGGTGCCCTTAAAAGTCTTAAATTTTCTCCAAAATGTGCAGCGCGCGCTATGGTCACGAAATTACGGTACATAGAGGATGAATGGCAGCGCAAGCGCCAAATTTTTTTTACGCTTGTCATGTGGACGCCCCTTACGAGTCGGCCCCTTAAGAGCCGCATGAAATCAGCCAAAGAGCCGCATGCGGCTCGGGAGCCGCGGCCTGGCCTAGTTGAACAAGACTTGAAACAGAAGAAGACAAGCACAATTGCAGTCTGAAGCAATTTCCTTGAGGAAGCAAGTCTGAGGGCAGATTACAGAGAGGTGGCAGAGCTGTGCCTGATCCTGCTAGGAGAGGAACCTCCTCGAGGTATCCGCTGGGCCAAGCCAGGTGCCATTCACCAAGCCCGATGGATGGCCAGGAACATTTACTGTATGAAGATGCTAATGTTTTCCAAGGAACTAAAATACAACATGGACACTATCTTCAAGCTGGAGAGGATGAACAAGTTCCTGGCCTTATTCTATACCAGCCACTGGGTGACCACCACATCTGCACCTGATGCACCTATCCATGACCTCCAGCTTATGGAGAACATGCTGCAATACAAGCAGTATGACTATGAACTGGCTACCTCTGTTCTCAAGAAAATGAACAACCACCGCTGGTATCTGACCCAGGAACTAGTGCCATTCACCTTGTTCAGGTCACATGCCAGCATGACCAATTCTGCAAAAGAGAATCTCGCAGTCAAGCTGTCAGAAACGGAGAAACCTGAGAGTAGCAGGAAAGGCAAGCCAGTGTTTCCTGTCATCAAGGCAGCTACAAGTCTCACAGACCTGGTAAGGCCAGAGTCTCACTTTCTGTTTGATGCGCTTTGAGTGAAATGTGACTGGCTCACTACTCCTGCTGACACCTGGGAAGACAATGACAGCTACAGGAATGCACAGAGGTTTGTGAGGTCAGTGAAAGTGACCAATGATGTGTCTGAGAGAGGTGTGAAACTAATGACTGACTTTGCAACTCAGATCACAACTGACCTATAGCAAAGAAGCTGCTGAAGTTGTGCAGTATCTCAGGAAAAAATTGACAGTTTCAAAAACGCCACATTGAACACTCTGGAAAGCTACAATGAAAATAAGGACATAATATCTCAAATTTTGCAGCGTTTATGAAAAATGTCAACAATAAAATTACATGGCTCTTGAGGCAGGCATAGCCAAGGTCCAAGATCACAATAACTGGTATATTTAGCTAATTTAGACCTTGGAGAATGGGAATAATATCCGTTTCCATATTTTTGAAGAAAAATATCAATTTTATATACAGTAAAGTCTCGTTATATCGATATTCTCGGGAGTTAGAAAACATGGCGATATAACCGTACTGTCGATATATCCGTCCTGCGCCGAACTGCATTAACAAAAGCCGCCAAAAGAGGGCATCCAAGCGCCATATAAGAAACGGAGCTGGCCATGAGCTCGCCATTTTGTGCCTTTTTTTTTTTGGGGTGAGAGATGTTCCCCGAATGTTGCCTCAAAATGGCACATATAATTATTTAATCGGTTGCAAACATGTATGCTTTCCTCTTCAGTGCTTTCCTCTACAGTGTATTTGAATCATATTCATAACTGGATGTGTAACAAGAAAGCATATTATCCGAATCTGAAGCCATTGTTTGGATTCACAAGCAATGCAAGACGTCTTGGTGTAAAGTCATTTTTATTGGTGTTTTGCATTTGAATAAAAAGTGACATCGGTTGTCCTTTAATACACAGTATGCACAGTATGGAATGTATGCTAATTTTCAAAATCACGCTTCAGCAGACAAAACAAGAAACATTGTTGCAAAAAACGATTACATTCATATACAGTACAGTGGGCATGTACATAACACAACAGGGAAACTGCAACGCTTACATCTTACTGTATTATGTATACAATTTGAAAAAGTCATCAATCTTCTTCTGCTTCCCATTTTTACCTTTTAACACAAACACTTCAATCTCGTCTGCTACACACGAGCTAGCGTCTGAAAATGGAAATGGCTCTGCCACACGGGAGCTGGTCACGTAACAAACTCACGTGACCAAGTCGACCAATGGCGAGGCCGATGGCGCGACCGATGGCGTGTATCGATATAAACATAGCAAAATGGCCGGCGGGAGATGAAAAAGAGCACCGTAGTAACCGGATTATCGTAAAAACCACGAATCGTACTTAACGTAACTAATTATACATAAAAAGACTAGAAATGTGCACGGGAAATGAAAATAGTGTCGTAATAAGCAGTATTATCAATATAAACGATATCGATATAACGAGACTTTACTGTATATCCCTGGGGTATATAAATATAGGGCCTAAACTACCAGTAAGACTTTAGTTTGCTGACGAAATTTCTTGGATGGGAAGCGAAACGTTCGACACCTTCAAAGAAGTACAGATGACGGCTGAAGAAACCTTTTCATCGATAATATATATATATATATATATATATATATATATATATATATATATATATATATATATATATATATATATATACACATACAAGTAACATCCGATTTACGACCAGCGCGAGTTATGACCACCCGTACTTACAACGACGACCTTTTTTTTTTTTAAAATTCTACGGCTACCACCGCTACGGCAACACTGTTGAACTTTGCAGCTTGTTTGCGATGCATTTGGTAGAATAAAGTAATCTATGTACCAAATGAAATGGATTGAACAGTGTTGTTCAATCCAAATAACCCCTCTCCATTGATGACCAAATTGTGTGACACCCCCTCTCCTCCTGGCCTGCCCCAAACACTTGAATGTCACATGAACAAATACTGTACAGTGTACAGACAACTGGTGAGGCACGGTAGGTCTTTATCTGAAGCTTTGTTTCAGAGAGAGTTCAAGAGAGCTGTGAGACACAAAGCAATAGTTTTACCAGTGGTCGACCGTCAAGGCCTGCAAAGCCTTCTTCCTATTAAATACCGTAATTCCAAATTACAATATCTCTTATATTACTTTCATTACTTTTCCCCTGTTGCGCTGCTTCAAGATCTGTGTTTTCGTATTTAAGCATTTAACCAATCACATTTCAGCCATCATTTGTTACCAGGGTCAGAAATCTACCTGGACGCTTTCACAATAAGTTCTGCAGGCCTTGCAGCATAGAAATTAATGTCCTTGAGACTGTTGCTTTAACCAATCAGAGTTGTCTATTGTCAAAAAAAGGCCTGCTTGCAGGCGTTGGGAACATAAGAGTTTTCGCTAGTCACTAGCCAATCATAGTATCACTTGTCACTGGTGATAAGTGTATACTGGCCAGAGCTAGCACATTTTATCGATAGTGAGGTACATACGCAAGTATGTTCTGTTGATTCAATAGCAGTTTTATCTACCCAAAATGGCTGAAGTAGGAGAAGAAATGGATTTGGTTGCAGATTTCCTGTTAAATCCATTTTCAAGATGGACTTTTTAAAAAAAGTTGGACATCATTAAGGAAGGTCGGACGAGATAAAATATCAAATAATATTGGAATTTTATTAGGTTATTATTGCTGTTTTGCCATCCTTCGCCAATCATCTTTTCTGTGGTGTGAAAGAGCGACTTTTGACCCAATATCATGAATCTACACATTGATGATAACAATTCAGGACAGTTTAATGACAGTGTTACCTGTCAACCTGTAAGTTTTTGCCGTACAAAGTAAGTTTATTATGCATTTTAAGACGTGTACGACATACAAGAAAATCTGTATGGAAAAACGCAAATTGGTCCATGATGAGGACTATCCATTATGCACCGACTATCATGAAACGGCAAATCAATCAAGTCAAACGAGTTCGCCGCAGGAGCCTCAATCTCGGTATCGCAAACGAAGCGAGCGGTTTGATGCTACTGTGCACATGCGTCTACTGCCTGGGGATTTCCAAGTGCATCATTCCGATCACACGTGAATCAAGCGAAGGTCAGGACGACACCAGGGATTGATACAAGCTTCGAAGAAATGTGTGGAATATTCGTATTGTGGTGCTTGCAAAAAAGACGAGAAAGTAGCTGCCTCCGGTTTCTATGATTTAAAGACGCATTTTGATACAAAGAGCCACGCCAAAGACGTAGAAGTCTGGAAAACATATCGAGCATACAATAGCATACAATATAGAACAATGTAGTAATTAAGCAACACTTGTAATTTCATCATTTATTAAGAATATGTACACAATGAAACACATGCGCGATATAACATGTTAAACTACATAAATAAATACGTTTGGGCATGGAGCCGTGGAGGTTGACAGGTATACGTGTAGTAAATCACACCACACTATTTTACAGTGGCAACTGTGAATTGATTCAGTAGAAGCACTACTAGAGTAGTGATGGGAATTCCGGCTCCTATCAGAGAGACAGTTTTTTGGATAGGCTCACGAAAAAGATCCGGCTCCTCGTGTTTATTTTTGTTGCTTAAATTAATTAACTACCAAAAATAACGTAAAATTATGAGGAAAAAATACTCATGTAAAAAATACACTATATCAAATATTTTTATTTATATGGCTTTATTTATATGTGCACATAGAGCATTCACTTTCACTTTACCTGTGGTTACTCTGGTCTGATGATCAGCTGTCACTAATTTATTAATAATGCTATAATACTAGTAATTAGCAAAAATGATAATTGAAAAATAACGGCCCGTCACACCCGCTGGTACAATCAATGTACCTCGGTGATAGGCTATTCATTTCACAATGGGACACGTTTTAAAAGAATAATTAACTTAAAATTGGAAGCAAAAGAGAGGAGGTGTTTTTTCACGGCAATTTACCCATTTGGTAGCGCGAGTACTTGTAATATCCTGACAACAATGCTACATTAATTTGTAATGCCAGATGTTTAGGTTTTACCTCACTCAGCTCAAACAACGTAATGCGAATCTTTAGTTCTTATTTCATGTATTTGTTTTTGGCACACTTAGGACACTATTTAGCAATTCGGGCATACCGTATATTGAATAACTGCCCGATTAAACATTCGTAATAGTTTGTTCCTTAAAAAGACACGGACAAAACAAAGTTGTACAGTCCTGGGATGCTAGTATGTTGACGAAAGATTTTCCAGCTGAACATGAAGGCACCATTACACGTCTATCCATTGATCTCTGCTCCGCACGTCGGTAGGACTGAGTTTCCACGCCTCCGACTTTCACCCCTATTGTGGAGAATCTCTGGCTCACACGCGCACACACACAAACACGCACACACGGACACGAACGCACGCTGCCTGGAGTTCGAGTTGGGAGGTGAACCTTTTTTTGAAGAAATACTTCTCTTCTACTCATGGATATATTTTATTCTCTTCGGGGAATTCAAAAAGGGGCAATGGTTTGCGTCGCTATGCATTTTGGAGTGTCATCCGTGAGGGAAAGGCCACACGTACTCCACAGCACAAAGTTGTGAAAAAAGTAGTTCCCCTCTTCTTCTCGCTCACACTCGTGCTTGTCCGCTTCGAGGAGCCCCGACCATCATGGCGAAGCGGACCAGGCACAACACTTGGACTTTTACGCCGGAACGACGCGCTCCTTTCCGGGCTCCACTGCTCCGTCTTCGCGGGAGCTTGTCGGCTTGTTTGTGGGGCGTCACTTTTATGTGCTCGGCTCTTTCTTGGGGATATTGTCGAGCCGACGCGGAGTTTTCTATTCTGGAAGAAACACAAGTTTTATCCGAGCAGATAAAGAAGCTGTCGACTCAAGAGCTTGGCGTTTTTACTATGCAGGTAAATCCAATTTTGTTGTTGTTTGGCTTTGATGAAAAACCTGTGGGGACTACTTGTGCCACTTTGGAGTGGGCAGGGCAGCCCCAAAACCTAGTTTAATAAGGTTAAAAAACAAAAATGTTGGAACGTAGAAATGTTTTGTCTTTAAACTAGTGCGATATTATGGATGCAAGGTGGTAAATGGACTGGTCAACGTGAGCTTTGAAGTTGGACGTGTTTATGTTGACCATCAACACAGTGAATGTTCTGTTCTACCCAATAAGTCCCCAAAAGTATCGCTGCGCTACACATCTGGATCAACATGCCAGCATATGATAGAACAATCCGATTTCTCAGCGTTGTTGACAATTTAATTTAACATGACTATACGCCCAAAACACCCTTCAATTTACATATACGTACATATGCGGTTTGAGTGTATGATGGGGGGTGAACTTTGCTCCTTTATTTTATAAGTATTATTGAAACAAACGTGCGCACTTCTGTATATGAGTGAAATTGTTTGATCAATCATCATCCATCATGCCATCCAAGATAGTTTATGGTCACTACATTTACAAGTGGATTAAATGATTGCATGCTGTTTTGCATTTCTGTACATGCAATAAAAATATGAGAGATCCCACACCAATACAATAAAAACACTCACTGCAACATTGCTAGACAAAACAAGAAAACCCAACCACAACAGCACACATAATGTCAATACGGTGTTTTTGTTTTTAATTTTTCAAGACAGAATATTTTACACAGTATTCTTAATCAATTATATTATATCGTGTCCCAAATCAAATGTCCGTGGAGTATGTCGTTCTGTCTGAAATGTTCAAGGCTGCCCATCCATTTATGTTAATTAAATCTGCAGTGCATTTTGCTGTCTCCAGAATAAACCCCCAAAATTGACAAATTAAAAATTACATTCACTGCCATCTGCTTTATTATCTGCTGTTTGGGTGGCTCTGCTGGCTATTTATACAGTAATTGGGCATATACGTTTATTTCTGAGTAGTCCTAGCAGTTTATAATACTGATTGATAAATGGTCATTTATTTGACATTTTTGATACTCATCCCAGATTTCACACACGGTCTCGGATTTTAAATATTAAAATATTTGAAAAACCACACATACATTTATATACGTATACAGTAAAGTCTCGTTATATCGATATTCAAGTGAGTCCGAAAAAATATCGATATAACCGGGACTATCGATATATCCGACCCTGTTTGCATGTAATTTTCTCCGTGCGTGCATAGAAATAGTATCGATATAACCGAGACTATCGATATATCCGACATCGATATAACGAGACTTTACTGTATTTATATATAATATGCACATTATACAAATCTGTAAAAAATGTTTCAGGTTTACTTGATGTCATGAATTGATGACCCAATGCACATTCAAAAGATGAGGCGGCTTTGATGATGAATTCATTGGTATTAAATAGAAAACAAACCCGTAATGAATGCCGTTTTCCTCAGCTTTGGTGAATTGTGCTGTTTGAAGAGGTCATCCTGAGCTTTGCAGAGGAGCAGAGATGCTTTCATGTTGATTTCGACCCTGCAGGACACAAAGCTTGTTTTCATCTAATGAGATGTCCTGCATTTCCAATGACTTCCTGACTATTCATTTACAAAAGCATTGATTAATTGTCTCAGAATCTGTGGTGTAAAGTAACAACATCACATTAGCATTTGCATATAAGCAGAGCTTCACTGGGTCGCCAAATGGCAGGAGGTGTGCAGCGTTGGGGTGGAGGAGGTCGTGAGGCAGGAAGGCTGGGGGGAGGAGTGTGGCTGGGGTGGGGATGGGGGAGTACTTCAGAGGCAGAAGAGCTCACAGGCCCCGAACACAGAGGCGAGACAGTGGGGGAGCCCGGGCCCCAAATGGTGTTTCATCTTCTCAGCTGCCACACTGAGATCCCTTTATCCTGCCTATGGGAGTCAGCTTTTAAGGCTTCCTCAGATCCTTATGGCTCTTCCTTTGTCACTGCTCCTCTCACTCACCTGGTCTCTGCTTGGGCCATTGCTGCTTCATTTTCCTCTTGTTATTACCCTGTTTATAAGGCAGTCTATATGCACCATGCTGATATCCTTTCCCGTCTTCTTACTTTTAGATATTTCCTATCTGATCAGAAACTGACCAAAGTAAGAGCTAAGTAAGCTGTTATCGAGGCGAGAGCAAATGCTAAACTACTTTACC
The DNA here is from genome assembly GCF_051943395.1 of Hippocampus bargibanti. Classification (NCBI taxonomy): domain Eukaryota; kingdom Metazoa; phylum Chordata; class Actinopteri; order Syngnathiformes; family Syngnathidae; genus Hippocampus; species Hippocampus bargibanti. The sequence goes on from NC_142740.1 coordinate 12,456,684, forward strand.
TTGAACTGCAATTGAAGGGCTGTATGAAATCGTACTTAATCATAATATTTTTTATTGTATTTTTTGCTGAAAGTTACTTCCAGTTTGAGTGCTAGTGAGTTGTCATGTGGGGAAATTGCCTTCCATTGGAACCCTGCAATTCGTCAGGAAGTCTGTGATCCACCTACAGAGGGAGTTGGGCACCTTGAGCTTGGACAGTTTTTCCTGGAGTAGAGCTTGGAGGATGATGTTAAAGTCAAAACTGAACTCAAAAACATCTTGGTGTCATTTCGAGGGAGTCAAGAGGGGTGTTTACATGGCAACTTTCACTCTGGTGTAGCACTGGGCTGCCCCCTTGAGAACGTTCACACATGCAAAGTTACACTGGTACAGTATCACCACTAAAAACAGCTTAAACCAGAGCAAATTTAACTCTGCTCAGGAGGAGGTTTGAGAATTTACTCGAATAAATGCTTGTTTCCGGGGCAGCACTAATAAAAAATGAGATGTGTGAATGCGACACGAGTCGAGTCACTCGCATTGCGACAGGGATAGACTCGTTTCGTCTGAGAAGAGTTGATTGCATATTGTATTTCATGCCCTGTTGTACTTCCGCTAGCTTTCATTTCTCTCTCTTAACCTTTTACAATGCCTGATAGACCACTGTTTTCATTTGTCTGGAGAAGTTTACACCATGGTTTTTTTCGATACGTCACAAACAAGGTGGGGAAAATGGAGTATACTTTCCACATATGCATGTTTTATTCCCATATTATTCCAGTTGTATTGCACAGCTGCCGTGTGAAGGCAAGTGGTGCTAACATTCTTCTCTTTTGTGACCAGTTTCATAGGAATGAACGCTCCACAAAATTTACACCAGTGTCAGATACATCACAACAAAATTCATCGGTGCAGCACCGATGCAAAGTGTGCCATATGAACACCCCTTAGATGTCGCAATATGAGTTGGTGGGCCTTTTTTACTATCATTTGGTCCAGAGGTGACCTGCAGCAGGTCCCGGAGGCGGTTGTTGATTTACTGAATTGGGTGAGAACTTGAAAGGAATTCATGACTACAGATCACCACAGATATGTAGTCGTTAAGTCATGTAATGCATGGCTTCTTATTAACAAAGGGCAGTATTGTAGCACTGAAAGTAGCACATTGTCTTCAGAGTTATTTTCCTCTAAATCTTTTTAGAAAGTTTACATTGTCAGAGTTAAGTGTGCATGCCACATTACCATAGAGCAACATTTTCCCATTGTTATTCCTGTGTTGTGAATCCAGAGTACATGAGCCATTTGAGGTTTTGCAGAACGCTACATCTGTTCTTTGAGAAAGTGTCTTTTTAAATGGTCTTACAAGGAAGATCTTAAATACTCACACGCACACACACAGTTGTCCCATTTCAGAAATGAATGCTCCAAATACACTGTTTTTTTGTGTGGCCCACTCATCCCAAGACCTGAGTTGTGAGTTAATGTGATAGTGTTTCGGCCATCATAGATTTTGATGTCTCAAAAAATGCAAATGGCTCTTCTAGTTTTATTTCATTTACCTCGAAATGGTTTCTTCTTGCACACAATTTCAATATCAATTCATTTAACATTACAGCAGCTGGCATCCCAAACATTTGGAAGGTTTTTTTACTCCCTTCTGCTTCTGAACACAATTTCAGAGAGAACTCAGTGCCACATTGCCATTCAGTAATGTGGCACTGATTTTTTTTAAGCGCCAAATTGCCTCTCAAGAGTATCCCTTAATCTTGACTACCTTATGACAGTTCCTGCAGCCTTTTTGCTTTGGATAACTTTGTGCTGGTGGTCTGCGGGAAGAAAGATATAGTGAGAGAAATATATTCTGAAACACTTGTAATGTAGCGTTCACATGTCACCTTTTATGTCTGTGCTGCCTCACAAACAAGCATTTACTCCGGAGTAAATTTTTAAACCAACTCCTGAGCACGGTTAAATTGGTCCTGTTGAATCAGTTTTAGGGGGCTACAGTGATAACTTTGTACATGTGAATGCTTTTGTGCATAGAATACTTTATCATTTCACCGCCCCACCCCCACCACCGCTCTCAATTTTGCTGCTGTTGATTGCAAATTTCCCAATTGTGGGACTATTAAAGGCTTTCTGATTCTGATTTTACACCAGTATAAAAGTTCCGGTGTGAAAACCCCTTATGATTCCATCCATGAATTTCATTTGAATCAAGTCATTTGAATTATTTTGCTAGCCTTATACATTCCCACTTGGACTTTGGTTGGCCTAGACCAGGCGTCGGCAACCCGCGGCTCCGGAGCCGCATGTGGCTCTTTCACCCCCCTGCTGTGGCTCCCTGCGGCTTTAGAAAATAAATAATGAGTATTTAATTCAATGTATATTATTTTAGTTTGTTCGTTTTTAAAATGTAAATCTAAATTTGAAGATTAATGATTATAAATAATACAAAATAAAACGTATTCAGTTATTTTGTCGCTCATAATATACGTCACAACCATCGACAGTGGACGTATATCCGGTCACAACCGCCAAATTGCGCACGATTTTTTTGAATTTTTCGACCCCCAGGTCGGCCAACTATGGATAAATCTAAGAAAAGAAAAGTGTCTGAAGAAAACAGAACGTTTAATGATACGTGGGCAGATTCGTTTGCCTTAAAAACAGACATCGCTCACGCCTGACAGACGACAGCTTACAGTCCAGTGTGAAGATGAAGATAACGTCATACAGCCCTGATGTGCAGAGGCTGTGCGCTGAGGTGCAGGAGCATAAATCACATTAACCAGGTGATAAATATTGTATTTGCCATTTTGCAAATATTCTTTTTTTTCAAATAGACATTGAGTATTATATTTGAAAGTAATCCTCAACCCAACTTCTTTTTTTCTGAGTTTAAAATGTTTTTGTTGCGTGCAGAAATGTAATTTTGATTCTCTGTAACAGTTCATTGATTCATAAATGCAACACACTATAGTTTGTTTATGCATATATAAAGGTAAAAAACGATGATGAAAAGATGCAGTGTTGTCTTCATTTTAAATGTCAAAAGGATTTTGTGGCTCCCAGTGTTTTCTTTTCTGTGGGAAATGGGTCCAAATGGCTCTTTGAGTCGTAAAGGTTGCCGAACCCTGGCCTAGACGTTCTTTTCCATTTGCACCAGTTGTTGGAGTTTTTTTCGATTGTTTTAAACAATTGTGGACAAATCGTCTATCTGACTGTTTTCTGATGCCTTTCCCGCATTTGAAGATATCCATTTTCACTGGCCTTGACTAGCTTACAGAATTTTTTTTGTAGACTCGTCCGCGTTTGACTTTGAGCTGCTGCTTTGCCTGTTTTACATGTCTACACAATCTGATATTGAACTGTTTTCAAATGCCAAACGGTTGTTAAAGATCAACTATGAACATTTCCATGGTTGCTATCTGTGAGCATGATTCTTATACTTGGTCAGAATTAGATTCTGTTTTTCGAAAACATTTTTTCAAAATAAGATTCTATTTCTACAAAACATTCTGTCGTTATCTGTTTTGCCGTAAAAGTCAAGATACCGCTTGCATTTGCACATACTTTTGCCCTGATGTCTGTGTGTCAGCAGCTCATGTATTTTGTTTTTCTACTTTCATTCCTTTCATCACTTTGCTGCTGTGAAATGTAAATTTCTCCACTGTGAGACTAATAAAGGCAAATCCAATCCAATCCAATCCATTTGCAACGATGGGAGACTGTTCATATACCCGTTCCACATCAGTTTACAAATTAAAATAAATAAAAAGGCTCTTTTTAAGTCGTTTTTGATTCATCACTCGTTATGTCACATTATTGTTCTCGCATTCTACATCGATATGCACACTATGCATTGTCTTTCTCTACATAGTCCGACTCTCATTTACACACTTCCCGCACATACAAAGCAATAAAATAATAAATACCCAATAGGACTGGCAGAAAATGTCTTTATTGTTGATCGAGGCTTTATTTTCCCTGCTTCCTGCCAATGTCTGAGCTCCGCAGGGACTGACTTGGTAATGTGACCAAAGAGAGCTACACACACCCCCATAGCAAATTAGCCTTTCACTACCTCCTTGGGCCCAGTTTGAAATGAACTATCCTTGACACAGTGGGAGAAGGTAAATTGTGCTTGTGCGTGTATGTATGTGCGTGTGCTTGTGCGTGTATGTATGTGCGTGTGCGTGTGTGTGTGTGTGTGTGTGTGTGTCTGTGTGTGATGGGGGCGCTATAGAGTCAAAGCAAGCAAAATATCCCATTGAGAGGGCACGTCCTGAAGAGGGACTGGTTCACTCCCGTAGACATTAAGCTTTTTAAGTACCCCCACCCCCTGCAGAAAACACACGCACACACACACACACACACACACACACACACACACACACACACACACACACACACACACACACACACACACACACACACACACACACACACACACACACAAAACCACTGAAGAGGCTTTGCATTCCCAATGAGGCGAGTGTTGGCGCTTCTGTTGTGAAGCACATCAGACTGTTTTCATGCCATTGTTCCTTTTTTCTTTAATGTGTATGCGCCAAACCAGGGCTGTAGTAAGGTCTTTTTTTTTCCTTCGTATTTTTACTTTTCCCTAACGGGAGATGTGGCGTTCGCTTTGCCTTGAACAGCGTTGTTGCCGGGTCATGAAACCCCTGAGCCAATGTGGGTAAACAAAATTTAGATGTTGATAGATGTGATTGTGTTGCCGTGGTCTTGTTATGTGCAAATAGCACATCCATTCCAGTCCAAAATAAACAAAACACAATTAAGCTTCATGGGAGAGAATTTTGTTTTCAGGTTGGAGGCAGAGCTTGAGAGCACTTTGAAGTTGTAAAACTGGGACAAGTTATCCTTAAGGAGGGTGCTCCTTGATTGTCGATTCGCATGCATTTGCAGTCTTGACTGAAAAATCTAGATAACTGTGAGGATGAAAAAGTTTCCCAACAAGTCTCAGACGTTCAGTATTAAATTGTTTACTTGTTACTGAAATAATGTATTTAGAAAAACAATAAAACATAATGTTTTACAGGGTATTTAATATTGAAAAAACATTAGTTTTTATTGTAGTATCATTTTTACTAAACATTTTTAAAAACACATTTTCATGAAATCATTAATATGTATTTGTGCTATCATATTCAAGGTCATTGTTAATGTTTCAATAATGCAAAAAGTTGTATAATAAAAATAAGATTTAAGGAAAAAGCGCAAATTTAAGACACATTGTTGGTACAGTACTTGTACAAATGAGATTTTTTTGATGGTGCTTTCTGTAAAAATGATGTTACTATTATAACAGACAAACTCTATGATGGTACAAAGTACTACAGTGAGACCTCAACTCACGAACTTAATTGGTTCCCAGACAGAGTGTGTAAGGCGAAAAGTGTGTATCTCAAAAAAAAAAAATCCCATAGGAAACCATTAAAATGAGAATAATCCGTTCCCGGGTTTCCATAAAATATACTTTTCAACTAAATAAGCCTTAAAACTACACACAACATACCTTATTCTATGTATAATAAATGTGCTATTGTATTGTTATGAAAGAAATACACTGCATCATAAAGTCACTTTATTTACATTTGTGATTTATGGCTTGATGGAATGGCGTTGGAGGTCGAAGGTCAAAGGGAATTGCTGTTTGGAAAGAGAGGCGCATTACATGACGAATGTAATTAAAGAAATAAACTGTGCTGTAAAATAAAGTTTTATTTACCTTTTTGATGGCTTATGGAAGGAGAGTCACCTTCCATAAGGACTGTTGGTAACTTAACCTCTGGTGCTGTTCGGTCGTGTGCTTCCGCCGAAGATCACTCCGCCAGCCGTGGTGGGTGTGTATTATGAAAATAGTGCTTATTATAAGGTTTAATTTTCATAAATTTGACGTTTGTAAGACAAAAGGTTTGTAAGTTGAGATGTTTGTAAGTTGAGGTCTCACTGTATCTGTATACTGGCATTTATGAACTATTATTTACCACATGCAATTTTATTATATTACATTCCGGTTATAACAATGCTGACATTATGTCATAATTACAGACTACCACAAAGATGTCAATCACTGTGCATTGTTGGATTACACCATGTAGATTTTAGCTGTGATTATATGGGGAAAATGAATGAAAATACCAAATCAAATAAAATGAAACTGCATGGAGAACACGCATATTTGTGGTTTTCAGTATTTTAAAAATGGTCCCTCTATGATCCCAGCCAGCGTTCCTCTTATTGAAAGCATTTAGATTGTCCTGCTTTTTCACACACTTACAAACATGTTGTTGTCAAAGCCAAGGTAATTTACATCAAAACGTAGGACTTGTTATGGAGACTCGTCTTCTGATTAATTGCCTGTTACACTGTCTCTCAGTGGTACATCCTTCTGTTTTTTTGTCACAGATTGGAGAATTCAAAGTTGAATGGTCTCCAGGTTGCTGACTTCTGACTTCAATTATTTAATTAGCCTAAGGCTTGACATACTTTTTTCCACACCACACTATGAATGTTTACACGGTATCAAAAAAGTATATATGAAACAGTTTGTGTGGTAGGAGGTCATGCAAGACTGCACATTGTGTGTCCAATTTTATATAAAACCACATAATTCCAAATGATTCACATGATTTTTTACTGCAATTGCAAAGTTTTTACTTTATTTGGCACACAATCTTATCTTGCAACTGTACCAAATCATTTGTGTAACGGCCCATGAAGTAAAGTATCGGTGTATTATGCTCTTGTTGCCATGGGTTTTGTTGCAGATTTTGCCTCTGCAATTTTGGAGGCAGAAAATATTTACCTCGCCACGCCCCATTTAAACTCATCATTGGCATCGTGGCGAAGGTGGATACCAACCCTGCTTTAATAGCATCCTTGTGGGAATCACAGAAGCACCAATCTATTGTTTTTATTTTGAAGCGGTTTCTGTTTTTATGGTCATAACCAAGGCTTGCAGTGTTCTCATGTGTTTGATCATCCACTTACAGATTGAATTGCACAGGAATTGTGGCTAGTGTTTCCTGAAATCACAACAACCGAGAAGGTCAAGTCGGTCTTGACTTTCTTCCGCTCCTGCAGTCTCGCCCTCATTTGTGATACGTAAATCATTTCTCATGAAGGCTCTTTGAGCCCCTACACTACTGAATGGGGAACAAGAGTTGCCTTCGAAAACTCTTCGAAGGCAGCCAAAATAGCATTCACATCAAAGTTCGTTGAAGTGGCCATTTGCTTGCCAAACATATACAGTGAGACCTCAGAATCAGAATCAGAATCAGAATCAGAATCAGAATACCTTTATTCGTCCCGCAATGGGGAAATTTGCAGTCCACAGCAGCAATTGAAGAGGGATGGGGTTGTTGTGGGAGTGAAAGGATAGAAAACAAGATATTCTAAGCATAACAAAATAAAAATGTCAACTGTATACTGTGCAAATGTAGATGTGCAAAAACCGTTCTATAAACAAGACTGTACATAGTGCAGAATCAAGAAATGCATTTAGATATATTGCAACAACCCATATTTACAAGTGTCCAGTTTTTTTTTTTTTCACATGTGATCATTGGGAATTGTGAAGCCTGACAGCAGTCGGTAGGAACGAGCGGCGGTACCTCTCCTTCTTGCAGCGCGGGTGTAATAGTCTCTGGCTAAAGGAGCTACCCAGAGCTGTCAGGATGGGCAGGAGGGGGTGGGAGGGGCTGTCCGTCATAGCTTTTAGTTTAGCTAGCGTCCGTCTGTTGCCCACCTCCTCTAGAGAGTCCAGCGAGCAGCCCACGACAGAACTGGCCCGCTTGACAAAGCGCTCCAGTCTTTTTCTGTCCCGGGTGGTGATGCTGCCTGACCAGCAGACAATGCCATAGTGGATGGCTGATGCCACCACAGAGTCATAGAAAGTCTTTAGGAGTGACCCCTGAACTCCAAAAGACCTCAGTTTCCTGAGGAGGAAGAGGCGACTCTGTCCCTTTTTGATTAGGGCATCCGTGTTTGTTGTCCAGTCCAGTTTATTGTTGAGAGTAACACCCAGGTACTTGTAGGAGGTCACCCTCTCAATGTCCGAACCCTGGATGTTCAATGGTGCAGGTGATGATTGTTTCCTGCAGAAGTCCACCACCAGCTCCTTGGTTTTGCCGGTGTTGATCTGGAGGTGATTCTGCTGGCACCAGTCCACAAAGTCCTTTGTCAGTCCCCTGTACTCCCTATCGTCTCCCTCTGTAATGAGGCCGACAATAGCTGAATCGTCAGAGAACTTCTGAAGGTGGCAGGTTTGGGTGTTGTAATTGAAGTCCGAGGTGTAGAGGGTGAAGAGGAATGGAGCCAGGACTGTTCCCTGCGGCGCTCCGGTGCTGCAGAGAAGCCTGCCCGACTCACAGTTCTTTACTCTCACGTACTGTGGCCTGTTTGTGAGGTAATCTGTAATCCAGGATGTGAGGTGATGGTCGACTCCAGCATGCCGCAGCTTGTCCCCCAGTAGACTTGGCTGGATGGTGTTGAAGGCACTGGAGAAATCAAAGAATGTGATCCTCACCGTGCTCCCAGCATTCTCCAGGTGCAGCAACGCCGTATGGAGGAGGTAGATGATGGCATCCTCCACACCGATGCTGGGCTGGTAGGCAAACTGTAGCGGGTCCAGCGATGAGCTTGCCAGCGGTCGCAGGTGGGCGAGGACGAGTCTCTCCAGCGTCTTCATCAGGTGAGACGTCAGCGCCACCGGTCTGTAGCTGTTGAGCTCTTTGGGGTTGGCAATCTTGGGCACTGGGACCAGGCATGACGTTTTCCACAGCTGTGGAACTCTGCCCAGCTTCAGGCTCAGGTTGAACAAGTGCTGGACAATGACACACAGCTGGTCGGAGCAGGTCTTGAGGAGTCCGGAACTGATATCATCCGGACCTGCTGCCTTCCTCACCTGCATCCTCCTCAGTTGGTTCCTCACCTGCGCAGTTGTGACAGACAGGCAGGAACCAGGAGGCAGAGTGGCGGCTGAGGGTGTGGCAACGGTTGGGAGGGCAGATGTTGGTTGTGGAAAGCTGGTCGTGAGAGGGGGCAGGGAGGGTAAGGCCACAGTGAGAGTTGGTGCAGGTGCAGCTACAGGTGAAGTTGACGGTGGGCCGGGGGCGGCTGGCGTCTTGTCAAACCGATTGAAAAAGCGGTTGAGTTCATCTGCCCAGTCCTTGTCTTTTTCATTCAATGTCACTGGGCTTTTGTGGCCTGAGATGTTTTTCAGGCCCTTCCAGACACCAGCGACATTGCTGGCTTGCAGCTGCTCCTCCATTTTCATCCTGTAGGCCTTCTTCCCCTCTCTGATCTTCCTCCTCAGTTGGATCTGCACGGCCTTCAGTTCCTCTCTGTTGCCCGACACAAAAGCCTGTGATGGTGTTGGTGAGTGAGTCAATGTCTTCCCCATGAATCTCAGTAAAGAGCTCCCACCTGGTTGAATCAAAACAGTCCCGCAGAGCTTCTTCAGCTTCTGTGGACCATCTTTTGATCGTGCGGGTCACAGCTGGTTGCCTCTGGACAAGGGGTTTGTACACAGGCTGGAGATAATCCATATTGTGGTCTGCTCTTCCGAGATGGGGAAGGGGGGAGGGTTTGTATGTATCCTTGGCGTTTGAATAAAATAGGTCCAATATGTTATTGTCTCTGGTGGCACAAGTTACATACTGTGTGAATGTTGGGAGGGAGAATTTCAGGGAAATGTGATTGAAGTCCCCTGAGATGATAAACAATGCGTTGGGGGACTGGGTTTGCAGCTTGTTTACAACAGATATGAGGGCATCGGAGGCAGCGCCGCCATTTGCCGTAGGGGGAATGTACGTCGTCACGGCTATGACGTGTGAGAATTCCCGTGGCAGGTAATGCGGCCGGAGGCTAACGGCTAGCAGCTCGATGTCCCGAGTGTGCCCAGGATTGCATCATTTGTCATTCACAAATACAGCAATCCCCCCTCCTTTCTGCTTACCGCTGCCTTAATTTCTGTCCGCTCGTACGAGTTGGAAGCCCTCCAACTCTGCGTGGGCGTCCGGAGTGATTGCCGAAAGCCATGTCTCCGTGACGAGTAGCAAGCTGGCTTCCCGGTACTCCCTCTGGTGCCGCGTTAGCGCCGCCAGCTCGTCCATTTTATTCGGGAGCGATCTCACGTTCCCCATGATGACGGACGGGAGAACGTGTCGGTATTTCCTCGTTCTTTTGCGGCGATCTTTCCTGGCCCGACATCCTCGTTTCCTCCTCTTCAGTTCATCGGGGATGTCTGGTGCGGCGGCCGCTAGTCCGCTATTAGCCCGCCACGCTAGTAGCTGGTCTCGACTGTAAACAATGGGATTCCGCGTGCGCGTGGATTCCCCGTTCACAGGAGCGATGAAAAAGTAAAAAATAACGGCGATGAGCAAAAGAAAAGATGCCCATCTCCTCTCCGTAGGTTTATGGAACGAGATTAGGCAAAGCAAAAAAGTGAAAAAGTAGACAAGAAAGGGAAAGAGCTGCTGTGGAGGCAGCCACACAGGGGGGCGCCATCTTGAAAAACTTACGAACTTAATTGGTTCCCAGACAGTGTGTAAGGCGAAAAGTGTGTATCTCAAAAAAAATAATTCCCATAGGAAACCATTAAAATGGGAATGATCCGTTCCCGGGTTTCCATAAAATATACTTTTCAACTAAATAAGCCTTAAAACTATACAGAACCTACCTTATCCTATGTATAATAAATGTGCTATTGTATTGTAATGAAAGAAATACACTCCACTGTATAATAAACTCACTTTATTTACATTTGTTATGGTCATTGATGAAGTCCGCCAAGGTTAAACAAACACATACACAATGCATGCCGCAAACAAGCAGCAAACAAACAATGAACCGGCCCCCCGGATGGTCGCGCCGGGTGTCCCTTTAAGTGTCAATGATTAAACGACCAGCACCTGCGAGGCTGCAGGCAGGGCCAACAGCGCCCCCCGTTGGTCGCCAACCAAATCATGACACAATGGTTAATTTAGCATAGCCGTACTGGGCCGCTAAATCAGACAAACGCACACCTCGTTCGTGTCTTTCAATTATCTCCTTCTTCTCCTCGACGGTGATTTTGTTTTGTGTCTTCTTCGGCTGAACACGAGCCTGTGGTGGGTTTGTTTTCAGTCCCATAATAGTAAAATTATCTGCAAAAAGCGCCTCGGAGGCGATCGACGTGTGCATTCAAAGAGAGGGGGTGTGGAAAGGAGCGCCGGCTGGAGCGCTGTTCAGTCGTGAGCTTCCGCTGAAGGTCCGAAGATCAGTCCGCCAGATCCGAAGATCACTCCGCCAGCCGTGGTGGCTGTGTATTGCGAAAAGTAGTGTGTATTCCAAGGTTTAATTTTCATAAATTTGATGTTTGTAAACCGAAAATTTCATAAGGCAAGGTGTTCGTAAAGCGAGGTCTCACTGTACACACAGCGCCACGGTGGCTGGCGGACTAGTTTTCCCCACCCCCTTTGAGTGCAGTGGTTTGTTATTGAGTGGAGTAGTTTTGCTATTATGGGACTGAAAAAGACCCCACCACAGGCTAGTGTTAAGCCGAAGAGGACACAAAAGAAAATTACGGTCGGGCAGAAGGAGATCATCGAAAAACACGAACAAGGTGTGCGTTTGTGTGACTTAGCGTCTCTGTACCAGTATGCTAAGTCGACCATTGTTACTTGTGGCTAGGGATATTTCTGTGTTGTCTCAGCAACGGTCTCAGGCAATAGAAGAGGTTGAAAAACTTCTGTTGATTTGGATTAACAAAAAGCAGTGAGCAGGGGACATTGTGAGTCAGGGTATTATCGCCAAGAAAGCACAGCAACTTCACTCATCTAGAGGCAACTACATCATCACACCACAATCACAAAGGTAAATAAAACGACTTTATTATACCGTACAGTTTATTTTTTTTAATTACAATTCAATAGCATTTTTATTATAGGTATTAGGTATTATTTAAGGTATATTTTTGTAGTTTTCAGCTTATTTAGTAGAAAATTATGTTTTCTGGGGACCTGGGAACAGATTTTTCTCATTTTCAGGATTTCTTATGGGAAATAAATGTTTGGCAGACAAACTTTTCGCCTTACACACACTTTCTGGGAACCAATTAAGTTTGTAAACTGGGATATCACTGTATTGAATTTCCACATTTCTATCAAGGATTTGTGTCACTGCCTGTGACACACTTAACTGTGAGCACTGTGGGCAAGGAGTTGTTTAAAAAAAAACCAATAATAATTCACCGAGGGGAGTCTGGGGTGCCACTAGTAGCATTTTTTCTATGGTATATGTGAGCTACGACTGTTAACACTCCAGAAGTGCTTTCCATGTCTTGTTCACCTTTGGCTGTTGCTGATTATGGGACGCATCTGCAATAACGGGGCAATCATGGGACATTGGTTGATGGAAAATATTTTTAAGCGGGAACAATTTAATATTTTGTCCCCAAAAAAGAATTTGGTGACTTCATTATTTTTCATGTTCAATTAACACCTTTAAAGACAGTTAGCCACTGTGACTGAAAATGACATCATACATGCTCAGGGCTCAGAGGAGTTTGACAAATTTGTCATTTTAATGAACATGATTTTCTGGGTTAATCCCAGGGACCCCAAGGAAGGGTTTTATTCAACAATAAAAATATGACGCCATAATAGAGCAAGCAACCCATTTTCGGGCGGCACTTGTCAAAAATTTCAGGGTCAGAAACAGAATAAAAATTATTGGACAGGTGTGCAAGTAACACACAAGGAATTCACTTCCCATGTACGGCTCATTCACAGGAACATCAACAGGACAGCAATAACCCACATGGGGGAGACAGAACAATAAGCCTGGCGGGTCACTGTGAAGCAACTGATATCTTTGATGCGAAAGGAAAATAGCCGAGAAGAGCAGGGGGAAAACGATCGACTCCTACCAATTTCCTTAAATGGAGGGGATTAGTTGAGCCACAGGAAAAAAACTCATAAAATGTACTATACATTATAAAACAGAGTACAGTGATATCTCAGCTTACAAACGCTTTAGTTTACGAACTTTTCGCTTTACGAACATTAAATTCGCGCGCACGCCCGCGCACACGTGCAATCACGTACGCAAACACGCATGCATGTGCGACCACTTTTCAACATGTCAGAATGTATTATTTAAAACTCGGTGATCATACTCACCGTTAACATGAATGTTATTCCGTTCCTCGTGATTGGTAAATATCCAGCCAAACGATCGGGTTGCTAGGCGAAGTTACTGCTACCTAGCCTCCACACGGCTCATAAGCTTCCACACTTGCTATCTCCAATATACTTCTCGCAGAAGTATATTGATGCTAACGTTAACATGAGGCTTGTTAAAATGTCATTGAAATTCGACTGTTTCATCGATGGAATTGTTTCATTGCAAATTAGAATCAGAACATTTTCTCTCCTCAACGGTGAATGCTCCGGTGCATTCAAGCGTAAGTGTACTCGTCAGGCTCATTTAAAGGGCCGTTTACCTGTTTCAACATGACGGCCAGTATCATCCAATCAAAATTTCGCTCTCCGCCAACCTAGGTCAATGTCATTCAATCAAAATTGCGCTTTCCGCCAACTGCAGCCCCAACAAAAAGGAACGGTGAAAAAATGAGAATATGTATTTCGTTTTATCGGCGAGCCATATGCAATCATCAAAAGAGCCATACATGGCTCGCGAGCCATAGGTTCCTGACCACTGCTGTATAACAATTCTTGAGTCTTAATATGTAATGCAAGGGTGGGTGAGGGAGGAGTGGCAGGTGGGGGAGCATTAATATCTATGAAATTAGCTGTGCACAACAAATGCAGCAAAGTTTACAGTTGTGACGGGAGATGGAGCAGCTTGAAAAGGAATCCAGCAAAGACTTTGACATTGCACCTGCTGCTGCAAGGCCAATACCTTATCAGTCACGTTTTTTTTCCATTCAGTTAAGCCGAGATAACAATTGTTTTGGAATCGAGCGGCCGGAAAATATACTTGAATGACAATACATGCAAAAATGTGCTGCAGCATACAGTATAGTTATATAAAAATATTATATAAAAATATACCACATATAACAAAGGTAGGACTATTTGCTACAAAATGAGATAAGTACGAGACATGGCAGCTTTTGTCTCCTTTTGACTCAATCATTTATTGACTGTCTCTAACATTACATTCCCCGCTCTCCACACGTCAGCATTGCTCAGCTGATTTGCATTGAACATTTGAAGCCAGCCACGGGACACTACAAATTCTTTGATGCTCATCGTTAGTGCATAGGAGCTCGCCTCATCTCATGTTAGCGGTCCAGTTTGCTAAAGGGTTTAAACATGATAACTGTCAAACTCTACCAAGAAACGTGCTCAACTGTCCATCGAATCCCGAGCAATTCAATCTGAGCATAGATATGTCCATTATCGGACTGAGCAAGACTTATTTTTCATAGTGTCATATATTAGAGTCTTTCCGACTCTAAGCGTCTTCTGAATGTTTTGTACTTTGTAATCTCCTTTGTTTTATTCTATACGTACCAGTTTCTCTTCCGTGGTCATTACTGTTTCTCTTTGTTGGGATACAATGACGCAGTGGCGGTCCGTGCATTTCACGCCTAGGCCTTCAGTGAAGTCCTGCTTAGTCCGACTTGAACAAATATTCCCTCGTAATGCTCCGGTGCATTCAAGCGTAAGTGTACTCGTCAGGCTCATTTAAAGGGCCGTTTACCTGTTTCAACATGACGGCCAGTATCATCCAATCAAAATTTCGCTCTCCGCCAACCTAGGTCAATGTCATTCAATCAAAATTGCGCTTTCCGCCAACTGCAGCCCCAACAAAAAGGAACGGTGAAAAAATGAGAATATGTATTTCGTTTTATCGGCGAGCCATATGCAATCATCAAAAGAGCCATACATGGCTCGCGAGCCATAGGTTCCTGACCACTGCTGTATAACAATTCTTGAGTCTTAATATGTAATGCAAGGGTGGGTGAGGGAGGAGTGGCAGGTGGGGGAGCATTAATATCTATGAAATTAGCTGTGCACAACAAATGCAGCAAAGTTTACAGTTGTGACGGGAGATGGAGCAGCTTGAAAAGGAATCCAGCAAAGACTTTGACATTGCACCTGCTGCTGCAAGGCCAATACCTTATCAGTCACGTTTTTTTTCCATTCAGTTAAGCCGAGATAACAATTGTTTTGGAATCGAGCGGCCGGAAAATATACTTGAATGACAATACATGCAAAAATGTGCTGCAGCATACAGTATAGTTATATAAAAATATTATATAAAAATATACCACATATAACAAAGGTAGGACTATTTGCTACAAAATGAGATAAGTACGAGACATGGCAGCTTTTGTCTCCTTTTGACTCAATCATTTATTGACTGTCTCTAACATTACATTCCCCGCTCTCCACACGTCAGCATTGCTCAGCTGATTTGCATTGAACATTTGAAGCCAGCCACGGGACACTACAAATTCTTTGATGCTCATCGTTAGTGCATAGGAGCTCGCCTCATCTCATGTTAGCGGTCCAGTTTGCTAAAGGGTTTAAACATGATAACTGTCAAACTCTACCAAGAAACGTGCTCAACTGTCCATCGAATCCCGAGCAATTCAATCTGAGCATAGATATGTCCATTATCGGACTGAGCAAGACTTATTTTTCATAGTGTCATATATTAGAGTCTTTCCGACTCTAAGCGTCTTCTGAATGTTTTGTACTTTGTAATCTCCTTTGTTTTATTCTATACGTACCAGTTTCTCTTCCGTGGTCATTACTGTTTCTCTTTGTTGGGATACAATGACGCAGTGGCGGTCCGTGCATTTCACGCCTAGGCCTTCAGTGAAGTCCTGCTTAGTCCGACTTGAACAAATATTCCCTCGTAATACCATAATTTATGACACAACGGCTGGAGATATCATTTACAAAAGCACACGCACGCAGTACTGGGCGTGGCATCACCTTAATCTTCTACAACACAGGCTATTTTCCGGAGCAATTACACATCAATAAATCTGTATCAGCAATTAGAACTTGTCACTATATGTGATACTGCAAACACTTAAAAATAAAAGGAAATTTAAAATCATTTGTCCACAAAGTTTTATGAAGTCCACCAAGAATATGCAATCTTTAACAAGATTTTACGCTAAATTACAAAATGTCAGTTTAATATAAGAAAAACAACAAGACGTTCACAAAACGAACTATTTGTTGAAAATAAAAGTAAACAAATATTTTTCATTTGTTCTTGAGAATAGGCCTACATGCGACAGCGACACAATCACACAAGTCTCTGAGTACTTCCACTACAATCACACAGCTGCGCCAATGCACATTATTTACACACTGCAGAAGAGCAAGATTTTTTTCATTTTTTTTGTAGATTTGTCATTTCATTTATTTACCATTGATTTAATATGAATGAAAT
Source organism: Hippocampus bargibanti (assembly GCF_051943395.1). Taxonomy (NCBI): domain Eukaryota; kingdom Metazoa; phylum Chordata; class Actinopteri; order Syngnathiformes; family Syngnathidae; genus Hippocampus; species Hippocampus bargibanti. The sequence continues at coordinate 12,473,118 of NC_142740.1, forward strand.
AACATTTCAAAAACATGTTAAAAGTGAAAAAATAAGTAAATAAAAATGTTTGCACTCACCAAAACGGTTGTCCTCCAAAACACTTTGCAAATCCAGTGTAGCTCCAAACGCCAAAGCGAGCCTTTGCAAACAAAAGGCATTCCCAGCAGAACAATTTGCAGCGCTCATCGGAAGCCGTAAGCCAGGGATGCCGCTCATAGTTGCTCGAATGGAAATGGCGGACAAACCCTTTCGCCGCCTGGGACAGGTTAGCTAGCTCGGGGGTCGGCCGGCCTCCTCTCACAAGGTCTAGCTTCTCCTGAAAGGTCCGTCTTGAGAATGGCCTTGCGAGTATATCTGCTACCAAATCTGAGTTGTCTTCTCCTTCAGCCATTGTGGGTTAAAAAAGCGAGTAGATATACTTGGTTTTTCTGCTAAAGTCTGATCTGTTGTCAGCTTGGTTGATTTGCATAGCGCTGCCTCCGCTGAGGGCTAAAGTGAGTATCCAATCACAGGACGCGTACGTCATGTTCAACGCAAGGCCCTCTAGCTGGCCTTACTGTGCCAACTCGTGATCTGATTGGCTATCGCAACTGTATATCAACTACATGTGCCCGTTCATGTACAGCGCATAGACGCCCTCACTGTTGATTCTGAAGGCGTCGGTCAGATTTCATACAGGCTGGCGACACAAACTAGCTGAATTCTGATTGGATTAAAAACTCTGACCTAAAACTACAACACTGAAAGGAGCATAACCAAATGGATATAATATAACATCAAGAAAACAGTATGTAGAATAATTATATATATATATTTAGAAAAAATACTTTTTTTAATGAAATTGACTTTTATTATAATTATGATAATGATGTCTGATTATGTTAGGCCAGCAGAGAAGGCCTTGCTGGCCCTGACGGCCCACCACTGCCATGACGTGAATGTAAAAAATTAAATCCTTTCGCGATTCCGTCAACATTCACTGCAATTGGGAGTCATGTGCAAAATGCTGTTTTGGATCAAATGACAGAAAATAGCAGCAAAGACACATTGATTCCGTCATATAGAGAGGGAGTTGCTTGATTTGGCGCTACTACTCTGATTGAATGAATGAATGTATGAATGAATCAATGTATTTTCTGAGTTGCGACTGCTGTACCTCTTCTGAACACTCCCAAAAAACCTGAATAAAGAAAATGGAATGGTCTAAGATTGCTCTTTTTCTCAGTGGTTGTATATTTTAGTACAATTACAGACAGAGCATGCGCAGCCACACATGACCACTTTCTCACGATGCAAGCACGTACACACACACACACACACACACACACACACACACACACACACACACGCACACGCACGCACACGCAAGCGTAAGCGCACGCACACGCGCACACACACACACACACACACACACACACACACACACACACACACACACACACACACACACACACACACACACACACACACACGCATACACACACACACACACTCACACACAGAAAGTGAGAGCACATGCGCTTGGATGCAACAAGTAAATTGTCCACTCGGTATTACTGCGGCGATTGGCAGCTTTGCATTCTGTCTTACAAACATCGGCTCACTTGCACAAACATCGGCTCACTTGCAGTTTTTCATTCTAATGCCATACACAAATAGATGCGATTTATTTATTATTATGCGTTTATTTCAAACCTTGGTTTTACTTGTTTAAATGTTAATCCATCGATGTTACCTGGTCAGAATCAAAAGTCTTTCTGTACACTCACTTGGCTCTGTGATAATGCGAGAAGTGTGTGCATGTGTTCACCTGGGCGCTTGCGCCATTGTGTTATTAACGTGTCTGTTTACATTCCTTTGTAGGCGTGTGGGGCATGCTTGAGTGATCTTCAGTCAACAGAAAACGTGCAGATGTTTTTGTATCATGGCTGTCTCAAAAGTCCACATATTAAAAAAAGATTATATCCATAATGTGTTTCTAGTTTATACTAATCTTCGAGAAAAATGTTGGAAAGATGAAAGGTTAATTTGCGGATTATTTTTTCGTTAATAGTGATCCCATCGTGACAATAGCAGCCGCAACACTCAAAAGCTGATTTATTTGTCTGTCTCGTGATTGGATATGGCAATTTAAGTTTAATATGTTTCTAATTGATACCAATCTTAGAGAAGATGGGACTGCTGTTTGGGTGTGGATTTCATTTTATATTTTTTTTTAATGGATTTTCGATACCATAATTCATTTAATAGATACATAAGGCTCCCTCCAAAAATTTAGTAATGAGCAGACTTCATTTATTCTATAAGTGTTCTGTGAAATAATGTGAGATGTGCATCACTGTCAAACACGGTGTAAGAATCATTTTTCCCTCTGAGTCTGGGGTACTCCATCCATCCATCCATCTTCTGCCGCTTATCCGGGGTCGGGTCGCGGGGGCAGCAGCTTCAGTAGGGAAGCCAAAGACTTCCCTCTCCCCAGCCACTTCTTCCAGCTCGTCCTGGCGGATCCCGAGGCGTTCCCATGCCAGCTGGGAGACATAGTCTCTCCAGCGTGTTCTGGGTCGTCCCCGGGGTCTCCTGCCAGTGGGACATGCCCGGAACACCTCGCGAGGGAGACGTCCCGGGGGCATCCTAATCAGATGCCCGAGCCACCTCATCTGGCTCCTCTCGATGTGGAGGAGAAGCGGCTCGACTTTGAGCCCCTCCCGGATGACCGAGCTTCTCACCCTATCTCTAAGGGAGAGCCCGGACACCCGACGGAGAAAGCTCATTTCGGCCGCTTGCATCCGGGATCTCGTTCTTTCGGACACAACCCATAGCTCGTGACCATAGATGAGGGTTGGGACGTAGATCGACCGGTAGATTGAGAGCTTTGCTTTTTGGCTCAGCTCCTTCTTCACCACGACAGATCGGTACAAAGTCCGCATCACGGCAGACGCCGCACCGATCCGCCTGTCGACCTCTCGATCCCTTTCACCCTCACTCGTGAACAAGACACCCAGATACTTAAACTCCTCCACTTGAGGCAAAATCTCCTCCCCGACCCGGAGAGGGCACTCCACCCTTTTCCGACTGAGAACCATTGTCTCAGATTTGGAGGTGCTGATTCTCATCCCAGCGGCTTCACATTCGGCTGCGAAACGCTCCAGCGAGAGTTGGAGAGCTCCACTTGAAGGCTCCAAAATGGAAACCTTCAACGCTTCGGCTGCGCCTAGAAATTCTGTCCATAAAGGTTATGAACAGAATCGGTGACAAAGGGCAGCCTTGGCGGAGCCCAACCCTCACTGGAAACGATTCCGACTTACTGCCGGCAATGCGAACCAGACTCTGACATCGGTCATATAGGGACCGAACGGCCCGTATCAGCCGCTCCTGTACCCCATACTCCTGAAGTACCCTCCACAGAACTCCACGAGGGACACGGTCAAACGCTTTCTCCAAGTCTACAAAACACATGTAGAGTGGTTGGGCGAATTCCCATGCGCCCTCGAGGACCCTGCTAAGGGTGTAGAGCTGGTCCACTGTTCCGCGGCTGGGACGAAAACCACACTGTTCCTCCTCAATCTGAGGCTCGACTTTCCGACGGACCCGCCCCTCTAGGACCCCTGAATAGACCTTTCCAGGGAGGCTGAGGAGTGTGATCCCTCTGTAGTTGGAACACACCCTCCGGTCCCCCTTCTTAAAAAGGGGGACCACCACCCCGGTCTGCCAATCCAGAGGCACTCTCCCCGATGACCACGCAATGTTGCAGAGGCGTGTCAGCCAGGACAGCCCCACAACATCCAGAGCCTTTAGGAACTCCGGTCGGATCTCATCCACCCCCGGGGCCTTGCCACCGAGGAGCTTTTTAACCACCTCGGTGACTTCAGTCACAAGTATCGGAGGGCCCACCTCGGAGTCCCCAGACACTGCTTCCTCCAAGGAAGGCGTGTTGGTGGAGTTGAGGAGGTCTTCGAAGTACTCTGCCCACCGGTTCACGACGTCTCGAGTCGAAGTCAGCAGCGCCCCACCCTCACTGTACACAGTGTTAGTGGTGCACTGCTTTCCCCTCCCGAGACGCCGGATGGTGGACCAGAATTTCCTCGAAGCGGTCCGGAAGTCGGCTTCCATGGCCTCACCGAACTCTTCCCATGCCCGTGTTTTTGCCTCGGCGACCACAGAGGCTGCATTCCGCTTGGCTAGTCGATACGTGTCAGCTGTCTCAGGAGTCCCACAGGCTATATAAGCCCGGTAGGACTCCTTCTTCAGCTTTACGGCATCCCTTACTACTGGTGTCCACCAGCGAGTACGGGGATTGCCTCCACGACAGGCACCAACCACCTTACGGCCGCAACTCTGATTTGCCGCCTCAGCAAGGGAGGTACGGAACATGGTCCATTCGGACTCAATGTCCCCCACCTCCCCCGGGACATGTGTATAGTTCTGCCGGAGGTGGGAGTTGAAACTCCTTCTGACAGGGGATTCTGCCAGACGTTCCCAACAAACCCTCACAACACGTTTGGGTCTTCCAGGTCGGACTGGCATCTTCCCCCACCAACGGAGCCTACTCACCACCAGGTGGTGATCAGTTGACAGCTCCGCCCCTCTCTTCACTCGAGTGTCCAAAACATGAGGCCGCAAATCCGATGATACAACTATAAAGTCAATCATCGAACTGCGACCAAGGGTGTCCTGGTGCCACGTGCACATATGGATACCCTTATGTTTGAATAAAGTGTTTGTTATAGACAATCCGTGTTGAGCACAGAAGTCTAATAACAAGACACCACTCCTGTTCTGATCGGGGGGGGCATTCCTCCCAATCACGCCCTTCCAGGTCCCACTGTCATTGCCCACATGAGCATTGAAATCGCCCAGCAGAACAAGGGAGTCCCCAGGGGGAGCGCTCTCCAGAACACCCCCTAAGGTCTCCAAAAAGGATGGGTACACTGAACTGCTGTTTGGTGCATATGCACAGACAACAGTCAAAACCCGTCCCCCCACCTGAAGGCGGAGGGAAGCCCCAGGGGTCTGGGGTACTATTTTTATTAAACCATATTAACACATTTATGGTGAGCATTACAAAGTCAGCCACAGCACTCTGTAACACCGCTTGACTTCCAACTTCAAAATCAGTATGTGAACCAAATAATAATTGAATCTTTTTTATTTTTTTTCATTTTAATTGGTTTTAATTGGTTTTGTTGAACAGTTTCTACTAACTACCTATTAGTAGCAGCCTAGTGGAAGTACAATGGCATACATTACATACAATATTGACTGAAGTATCCTAATATTTTAATTATTTATTTTAATTATTCTTGCAAAACTTGATGTGATGTTTTGTGCATGATGACAATATGACATTCACGTTTTTGTGCATTGTTTTACAAATGTGAGTTGAACTCCAAATTGTGTATTACTTGGGAAGCGTTCATGTCTTTAACTATCTGTCACATCTCGTTGCCATCCGGGGCGCGCCCCGCCCCTCCTGTCACCTCCTCCGCCAATCTTGGGAGACGGCCCCTCCAATCATCATTCACCTGGGTTCCCACAGCTGATTGTCATTCACTGATTGTGCCTTCTGCCTATATCTGTCTGTCGCTCACTACCGTCTCCGTCGGAGTATTTTTGGTCATTGCCGTTTCCACTTCCGTGCAGCCAGGTCTGCTGTCATTTAGTTATCTTCCTCCACTCTTCCCTGTTTGTTATTATTTGATGCATGTTCCAGTAAAGACTCTTGATCCATCCAAACCTGTCACGCCGTGTATTTCGGGTCCTTCCCTATCGCCAAGATTCCGTCGCTCGAGTTCTGCCTCCTTGCACTCGAGCGTCGTAACACTATCCTGTACTTCCATCAGTGATTTCTTGGAAGGAAAATTGTAAAGCAGTCTGTCAACAGCTCCTCAGTTTTGAGTTCATTTCTATTTTTAGCCTGTTCCTCCCTTGTCCCTAACACTCACCACGTCTTCCTGCTTTTTGATTTACAAAACTGTTTTTAGTATGGAGCAAAACATATTGCTGTGCTTATGTGTTTTAGGTGTTTGATTTGGCTTTGTGGCTTCCTGCTGCAAGTTTGGGACACAACCCATGAAGTGTTCTAACTTTAAACTTGCAAGGTCCTGCATGTATGCATTTGTGTTGTGGAATTCTCTGAAGTGTTTGGATTACGGTGTAATATGACAATCCAAGTCTATATGGCAATGCTTTTGTGTGTGCAGTTTGGGTCCATATTTTCTTAACTCACTCCAGCTCCTCAATTTGCCTTCTCCTGTACACTGAGCTGCCAACACAAATTCCATAGCTAGTTAATAATTTCATGCCTTAAAGGACAACCGACGTCTCCGGACAAGTTGTGTCCATAATTTGTAAAATGGCTTCAAATGACTTCTACTGAGCGTATTTTACAAAGATTCCACCAATAGCTATATTTTACGTTTTAAGACTCACGCTGAATATTCCGGAAGTCTTGTTTTTGAGTTGGTGACAAGTCCTCATCCTACGTCACTGAAGGAACGCCCCTGACCGAAAAAAGGACACATTGTAGCAGTCCTTCCATCACGTCAATGCATTTTGCCGTACTTGTTTGGTCTGAAAACTTCGTGTTGCACCAAAAAGAGGCAGAAGAGGACTTAATCAGCCCGTTTCTACAGGCTGATTAATTCCTTACGCGGAGCTTTGTCGCCATTTTCCGCCTCTTTTTTAGTGCTACATTTCCTCCCCCTATTGCCTCAAAATGGCACGGAATAAATTATTTAATCGATTGCAAACATGTATGCTTTCCTCTTCAGAACTATTTGAATCATATTCATAACTGGATGAGAAACAAGAAAGCATATTCTCTGAATCTGAAGCCATTGTTTTGACTCCCCGGCAAGGCAAGACGTCTTGGGGTGACGCCACGAACAAGGGGGCGGGACCTTCTGAAACTGGCCACTTCCGGGTTCATTCTTTTGTGTGCAGATTTTGGACACTTTAAGTCATTTTTATTGGTGTTTTGCATTTGACTAAAAATATCATACTGCGTGTTTTGGGTATTTTAGATGCTATAAAACGTTTTTCTGATGTCAGTTAGGTAACAAAAAAGTGATGTCGGTTGTCCTTTAAGATTACCCTGCTCAGCTAGCCACATTTCACTACACCTGTCAGTTTTGCACTGACAGGTGTCTGTTTTAAAGATTACTATTTCTGTTGCCATTTTATATCTTCAACTATTAAGAACCATCTTCTTGAGTGTGTTGAGTGCCCCTGAAACTTTGTTTGGAAGAATCTTCACGGTACATGGTGTTGATTATGTCCTGCATCCCCGTACTGAGGCGCCGGCTGGTGGACCAAAATTTCCTCTGAGCTATCTGAATTTTTTTTTTAACGCTGACTCGTTGAATTCCTCCATCAGCAAAGTTTTTGCTTAAGCATCGCTGCAGCTTTATTCCTTTATCCCGCATGGCTAGCCAGTATCTGTCAAGTGGGTCCAGAGTCCCACAATCCAAAAAGGCCAGATAGAACTATTTTCCAGCTTGACCGCATCCCTTACTGCCAGGATTTAGCAGCTGTTTCAGGTATTGCCAAAAATGACAGGCCGCGATTGGAGCCGCAGCTCCAATCACCCGCCTCAACAATGGAGGCACGGACCACAGTCCACTCTGACTCAATGCCATTACCTCCCATGGGAGGTAATGGCATTTGAGGTTCACAAAATTTTTCTGGAGGTGGGCATTGAAACTCTTTGACAAGGGTTGTGAGATTTTACCAGCAAACCTTCACCATACGTTCCGGTTTACCAGGTTCAACTGCCCTCTTTCCGACTATCAGAGCCAAACTATCACCAGCTGCTGAGTCACCAGAATGTCCAAAACATGTGACCACAAATCGGATGACATACCTAAATACAATACACGTTGATTTATATAGCGCTTTAACAATAGTTGAAGCTGTAGTCAAATATCGAATTCCGGGCATGGGTGTCCTGGGGACAATTGCACAAATGGACACGAGACAAAATTACCATTTCCAACCCGAACTCCAGGCCAAGAATTACTCCTATGGGCACATGTAATGGGAATGAGCTATTTACCCATCAACCATCACCTTTCATCAACATTTTAAGTCAAGAAAAACTCTGACAATCCAATTCGGTCACTATTGCATCATGAATTGACCCACATCCAGTCTGTTTTTGCAGATCCACAGTGAAATATGTTCTTGTCCTTGTTCACTCTGAAATTTTACCTACTTAATGGATGGGCTAAGGCATGCAACCTTCGTTTTCCCTTGGAACGTTTCACGTTGGCTCTACTTTAGCAGCAAGTTGTTACTCCGTGGATGTATGGCCGCCCAGCGTTAGTGTGACTACACGACTGTTTTTCCAACTCAACTTTTGCTGCTGACTATCATGTCTGATTTGGAGTGATTGACCCTAGTTGTATGGTTAAGACATCTTGTAGAGCAATTGGAACTACTCCAAACTACTCTGGACTTTGACTGGTCCATGAAGATATGATTGTAATTTATCACATTTAGCTCTCACAATCACACAGCATTTTACCTGTTCGCCAAACATACTGTTTGTGGTCTGTACCCCTGTAATTGAATGGTACAGAATTATATCAGCCCCTTGAATTTTATTGTTTTTTTCACAGACAGAACAGAGACAAGACTCTTTTTGACAGAACCTCTTGCACTACTTGCGTAAGCCTATGTTATTTCACCGTATATATTGATGTGTGTCTGGGTGTATGTGTATTTGTACAGAGCCAGAAGCAAGATGAAATAAATAAATCTGCCTTGCCTGATATAAAGAAGCCTCCTCTCTAAAAGGCATCGTGATAGAGCTGAGAAAGGTACAGACATGCTAGTCATCGGTGTGAGACGTCCAAATGACAGAACTTCAAATAGAAGTTGGACAAGTGTAAATTATTTCGTGACAAGCAAACTTGTTCCCCACTGGTTGCATTTTACTCAGTCAGAAAATCAATTGTCTTCTTTCTCGATGAGAGAAGTTTCTCATGTACCCAACAACTACGTGTGTGTAATTTTGGTGCGCTGATAAACAACATCCATCCATCCTTTTTCCAGACCGCTTTATCCTCATTTGGGTTCCAAGGGGTGCTGGAGCGTATCCCAGCAGTCTTCGAGCACTAGGCGGGGGGACACCCTGAATTGGTTGCCAACCAATCGTAGCGATAAACAACAATGTTGTTGAGCAATGAAAAAAAATATAATGCACTCAAGATGGCCTCGATGGCCTTCTATGTCAAAGCTTACCTCGATGATTCCTTCGAAGTGGTGCCATTTGCCTCCCTAGACAATCACATGAAAAAAAACATTTTTATAAAGCATCTTCCACATTGAAGTTAACATTGAAAAGGTGTAATTGCCATTACTATAGTTCCTGTTTTGTGTGTTGTTAATGCTAAAAAACCACCAAGAGTGCAAAAAGCCAGACATGGAGAAAAAAGTCTGAGCTGGCACAGTACGCATTTTGAGTTCTTCATTTGTATCATCAAATTTAGTGCTTAAAAAAGGAATGAAAAATATAAAACTGGGTTTATTTGAGAATGTTACAAAAATCAATTTTAAAGTCACTCCCTCCCCCATACAGGGAGTGAAAATGCACCAGACACGTGGCGCATCGTGCTGTTTTACTTTCAGTCTGAAGTAGTGTGTTGGTAGAATACGCACACAAGACAGGCAGGGTGTGTTTCTGTCAATCAGTAACATGGATGCCTGCAGGCATTTGACCCGGTTAGGTATAATTAAAATTAAAGGTAAAATTAAATTTCAGTTCTTCCTAAGTCCGTCCTTTTAAAAAACCTTCTCTCCCCCATACTCCGTCCCCAAATTGGATGCCCGGTTGGGTTGGCAGGGCGTCCAAACATAGAGGAACAGTAAGGACTACGGAAGAGAAAGTGAAATACTTCTGTTTTACCGAAGCAGTTTACAAAGTACAAAATATTTAATCGCATGTAATCTGAAAGACTCAAATCTACGACTTTGAAAAACAGGGACACAATGTTTGCTAGGTCCAAATCTGGCAAAAAATGCATTTATTAAAACATTAAAAATATTTTTTATTGTTCGATGTACTCTGACAACAGTTACAACAAGTTACATGTTGACGCCTAAACAAACTAAATTTGTCACAGCACTGATTGGCCAAGAAATGTAATGTGATCATCTGCAGCCAGTGATGGCCAGGCAGGCGTGTCATAATTAATCTGTCGATTTACATGCGTTTTACTCTCCGTAGCAAAGATTCCGTCGAAACCCAGGTTACGATCTACCACCGTTTTTGGACTCTATAGTTTTGCATTTTATTGCTTGTATTGTTTCACATGTATTTTGTTCACAAACTTGCATGTTCATAAAGGACATGTACTGTAGTCGTGTCTCAGAAGAAAATTCTGTTCTTAGGAAAGAGTGGACAACGCAAATATGATTCCTTATTAAAGAATACTTCCTGTATTTAATCTATTTGTACTCTCGAGCAGAGGTGCTATGCATGCCATACACTAATGATGGGGAAAAGACCTGTGTACACAGCTATCGTTAGCCACAAGCTGATTCAACAATTCAGGTGACCAGCACACAAGCGACTGTATTTTTGAAAGAACATTGGTGGGAAACAGTACAATACCATTATCTTCCAGCTCCATCTGACATCTTCCTATGTGTGTTTACAATGATGGACATCCAAATCAACCTTTGAGATTGAACTTCAAAATGACCTTCCATTGCACCCATGGCTATGGTCAAGGGTACTAATTATCTGGCCTCGTGAGATGTTTTGGGAGGGAGGGAGAGAGGGAGGGAGGGAGGGAGGGAGAGAGGGAGGGAGGGAGGGAAGTCACTTGTCAGTATAGCAACAGCATACTTTTGACTACAAAATAGTAATTTTATCAATTTTGTGCTTTTAACGACAACACTTATCTTATATATTGAGCAGAATAAACCTAAAATTAATATTCAGACAGCTTAAATTGAAGTCACAATTCACATGCACCAATAGTTACAAATGTAGTAGCAATACGAAGGCAATTGGACCACTTTCGTCCCAAGAATAAACCGAAAATAAATGTTGACTTCAATTCATGTCACATTCCAGATATCACATGCACCAATTGTTACTCATATAGAATAAAAGGAATATTAAGTGAATTAGACCACTATCATTCCAGTCGGTTGACTCCCACACTACCATCAAACCTGTCCGGTGTTTGTTGATGGTGGGCTTGGGCTTTGGTGCTATAGTGTGAGGTTGTCTGGTACTTTGAGGTACCCAAATTTAATTGACCCCCTCCCACCATACCCTCAAAATGCAACACAGTGCAGTTGGCAGACTGTCTCAATTAATTAGTTAACATGTTCCACTGGATGGAAAAAGAGACTGAATAAATTATCAAGCCTTTGGTTTCTTTACCGTCATTATAAGTAATATTTAGAGAGCCACTTGTGACATGCTTTTTCCTTCTTTTGTTGAACCATCTATATTTCTTGTGCTCGCCACCAAACCTCTGCTCTGATGGCTTGTGAATGTTTTTAATTCATGGGCAGCGTAATCCATTTATTTTCCAAATACTGTATCAACCTTAGAGCCACTCCATTTTCTTTATGCCCCTTGACACGTAGTTAGAATGTCGACTTCACAGTGCAGTGATCGCATGTTCAATCCCCGCTCCGCACCCTTTGTTTACATGGTGCCTGTGTGGGTTTTCTCCGGGTCCTACGGTTTCCTCCCACATTCCAAAAAACATGCATGGCAGGCTCGTTGAACATTCCAAATCGACCCTTGCTGTGAGTGTGAACGTGAATGGTTGTTCGTTTCTGTGTGCCCTACAATTGGCTGGCAATCGATTCAGGGAGTCCCCTGCCTACTGTCTGAAGACAGTTGGAATAGGCTCCAGCACCTCCGTGACCTCAGCGAGTATGAAGCGGTTCGGAAGATGAATGAATAAATGAATGTATTTTCGGAGTTGCTGCTGCAGTACCTTTTCTGGACATTTCCGAAAAACCTGAAGAAAGAAAATTGAGTAACTTCTAAGGTTGTTTTTTTTTCTCATTGGTTGTGTATTTTGGTACAATACGTCTTTCCTGTTTTGCTTGGCAAAGAGCAAGAGGTGCATTTTCTATTCTATGTTTTTATTTACTGTTGCATTGGCTTGCAGGGGTTGTTAGTTGAGGGGTAGTTGGGGTAGGGGTAGTTGATAAAGGGGTAGGCACAAAATCAAGGGACAAGATCGCAGAAAATGGGAGGCTTGCATCAGATGCAAAACCTAATGCTGCATTCCTGGTTTCAACTGTTTGTAGTGGAGAGTTGGCTGACAGCATTGAGGGAGGTCAGAAAATATAAAAAAGGCATGCACCAAAGTATAGGTAAGATCGGGCCCAAAAAGTCCAGCCCGACCCAACTCGTGAGTATTAAAGCACAAGCCCGACCAATTAACCTGATTTGCAGGCCCGAGCCCGAAGCAAACCCGAAATTTCACGTCATTTGTGAGGACTTAGGAGGATTTATAATAACAAATGAAAGCCATTGTAACGAAATCTAAGTTAAACATTCACATTTTTATACAGTATTTCTGTGGGGGTAACATTAACCAACTATTTTCTATCTTTGCTGAGTTTTTTACGAGTTGACGTCTTCATTATTCTTAAAGACGTACTGTATCTACCCCGGTCAAGTATGACACTTCGTACTGATGTCACGTTTATTGTGAAACACTTGGAACACCGTGAAAACTATAAAGGACATTGAAACGACAACATTACAATAAGTTCGACAAAACATTCAGTCAATAAGGAAATTAATAACGTACCGTGTGCACTACGTCTGTGTAAGCTCTCAGTCGTACAAGAGTGGTCCATCGATGAGAAGGTTTCTTCAGCCGTCATCTGTACAAATTTGAAGGTTTCGGACCTATCCAAGAGGCTTCATCAGCGAACTAAAGTCTGACTGGTCGTATCGGCCCTATTTATATATCCCTAATGTCCACTCACTAACTGTGGGTACCCTCAGTCGTCATTCAACAAATGTCAGAACGAAAGAATAAGGAATCAAACCAAAAATTCTCAAGATACAAAAAGGAGAGGAGTAGCACTACCTTACATTGCAGGAGTTTCAGAAAAATTACAAAGAGTCCTTTGGCAACACAAAATTCCTACTTATTTCAAACCGATAAACACGTTAAGGCAAAAATTAGTGTATCCAAAAGATAGGCTACCAAATGAAAAACAAAGTAATGTAGTTTATTCAATACATTGTAAGAATGAAAATTGGAAAGAGCAGTACATTGGGGAGACTCAACAAATTCTCAAAAAAAGACTTTATCAACATCGCAGGGATAATACAAGTGGGCCTCAATCGGCAGTACATTTGCACCTAAAAGCTAGCAACCACTCATTTGACGACAATGAGGTTAAAATCTTAGCGAAAGAACATCGATGGTTTGAAAGGGGGGTAAAAGAAGCGATTCTTATAAAACAACAAAATCCTTCATTAAACCGGTCTGGTAGGATGAGGTTCAATTTGGATCGTTCATACAATAGCCTGCTTAGGCAAAACAGGTTAGGCAACATTCGTAATGCTGATGAGGTGATACCGGTGGGAGTGGGGCAAATAGGCCAGTCGTTAGTCAGGAATGTAGGAACAATCAGTGGGGCCACAGGAAGTGGTCCTCTGCTCCCCCCAACCTGAGAGTAGGGACCTATCATAGCTGTGTCCGGCGCCGCCATGTCTGGACATTAGGGATATATAAATAGGGCCGATACGACCAGTCAGACTTTAGTTCGCTGACGAAGCCTCTTGGAAAGGAGGCGAAACGTCCGAAACCTTCAAATTTGTATAGATGACGGCGGAAGAAACCTTCTCATCGATGTACCGTGTGCACCTTATTAAGTAGATAAACGTTGACGTAGACTTTTGATTGTGGTTCTCTATCGAGCAGTTGCTCTGCTTCTGTCTCTCTCTGGCAGCAGTCTCGTTCCGTCTGTCTCGCCTTACTCGCTTTTATCGAAACACATGAGGCCGAAGTAATAAAGACAACACATTATAAATAAAGCATCAAAGACGAATTTAAGAAAAACACACATATAAAGGTTCGCATAGAAAAGTCAAACACTTTTACAGAACAAGTCGAAATACATTATATTTTTGTTGTCATGGCAACCAACGACAAGATACCAGCCAGTTACACTCCCACCAAATTACTGTTGAAATAACATTCCGAAACAAAATGACTTATGCACTTCAAATAATCAACAGTAATTTCACCCTTGCGATGTATCGATCTTTGAACGATGGAAGGCTTGAGGTGCCCTCCTTTTCTTCCTAACTTTGATTTTCTTATCTAAACGGTTACCCTTGCATTCGCGTTCTCTGTTCAATGTCTTTCTAAGTTGGTTCTGTCTTGCCAAAGCTCGCATCTTATTGGCCAGGAGGTGAGGTCGCACTTTGAAAGGAAGTGGCATTTCGAGGTTCTTCTCACAGCCATTCATAACTTGCAGACCTTTTTCTTGAGGCATAGCATTGTTACTAGTTTGCAGGCAATCACTGAATTCTCTTAATTTGATGAATTCCCTCCCACCAATCTTTGGCCATCCATTAAGTTTTACAGTGGTACCTCGGTTCTCGAACACCTCACAGTTCGAACAAATCGGAGTTCGAACAAAATATTCGAGGCTTTCTTGCTTCGTAGTTCGAACGCCAATACGGCACGTGAGTGCGTACGCGAGGGTGGGATGCTGAGCGGCATACGGGTGTATCGCTCTCTCCGTGACCAACTGTTGTCGCTTGTGGATGTGCTGCGTTTTGCTCTAGCGTTTAATATCACCTATATGTATCGGCTACAACGAAGAGTTTTAGCCCCTAATCATGCCTCCAAAGAAAGTAAGTGCTGCTAAAAGTGACAAAAGAAAAGTAGTGCGTACAACTATTGCATTTAAGAAAGAAATAATCGCAAAATATGAAGGAGGTGTGCGAATGTCTGATCTGGCTAGCAAATACAGCATGGCGAAATCTACGATCAGTAGGATATTAAAGAATAAGGAGGCTATGAAATCTAGTGATGTGGCTGTGGGAGTGAGAGCAAGTGTCATTGGATAGATATTTTAAGAGAAAAGAACATCCTGTAGCGAGTCATCCGTAGCTGTCACGTTCCGAGCGAGAGTGACGGCAGCTGACTCGTCGGAACGTAGTGGAATGTTTCGGATCCCAAAGCATACACGTACTAACCAAGCAGGATGATTATTCACAAATAAAAGAAAACACAGCGAGTAAGAAGGCAGGGGGTGATCCGACCCGCTTACTACGCCAAAAAGCAAATGGCACGCGAGGGTGCAAAATTACGCAATCCCGGAAGATGACATACATTTATTTATTTTATTTCAATCATCCGGCATTGGCGAGATGATCGCGAACCATATAAATGCCCCGTATCCGTGATTAGAGAATTGACAGCAGGTGGAGAACGGCCGGGAGAGGCAGCCCCACCCCTCCCCTCGTCCCCGCTGTCAACTCGCAAGTGACAGGAGCAAAGAGATGGTTTCAGTGTTCGAAAAAATCGCTTTTCGAACAGGGTCCTGGAACGAATTATGGTCGAGAACCGAGGTATCACTGTACTCTGAAAGCTCTCTGTTCAATAAAGGGATTTCCATAGCTGGCATCGAGTCGATCCCAAGCTTGCTGATAGGCTTCATCATCTTCTCTACAAAAGCTGCCTTCCAGAGAAGATTTTACCTCTGATGCGACGTATTTCTCCAAATAATACATTCTACCAGCAGGATTCAAGCATCGTCTCTCTGCCAGAGCCCCGAAGCCTGTCCTCCACTCAACAGAGTTCAGAGGATCAGCTGAGAATACGGCAGGCTCTGGGTTTGGAAGATGACTCGGAACTAGTGATTCCTGTAATCATTCAACCAATTTCTCAGTTAGCGGTTTATGACATGGGTCATGGTGGTAGAAAGCCAATGTATCTTTCTCTTTGGTGTGTATGGGGATGCTGGTGACATGGTGACATGCAGTTCCTTCATTTCTTCTTCGCGTAACTTCGCTTTCATTACTTCTTCCGCATACACACATAACTTTGCCTTCATAACTTTGATGTCTCTTAGATTTTCAAGTTTTTTCAACTGCTGACGTTGAGCTTCAACCGCCTCTTCCATTTCAATCTCAGCTTCCTTTGCTGCCATGGAGCCGCCATTTCGGCCCTCTTAACTGAAATGCTAGTTTGAGACATTTTAATATTTCAGAATCGCAAGTTACAGTGAGACCTCAACTTACGAACTTAATTGGTTCCCAGACAGAGTGTTTAAGGCGAAAAGTGTGTATCTAAAAAAAAAAAAAAAATCCCATAGGAAAGCATTAAAATGGGAATAATCCGTTCTCGGGTTTCCATAAAATATAGTTTTTAACTAAATAAGCCTTAAAACTACACACAACATACCTTATTCTATGTATAACAAATGTGCTATTGTTTTGTAATGAAAGAAATACACTGCATTGTATCATAAAGTCACAAAGAGAGGCACATTACATGAGGACTGTAATTAAAGAAATAAACAGTGCTGTAAAATAAAGTTTTATTTACCTTTTTGATGGTCGTTGATGGCTTATGGAAGGACAGTCACCTTCCATAAGGACTGTTGGTAACTTAACCTCTGGTGTGGCTTCTCTTCTTTTTTCTTTTTTTTTTGCTGATTAAAAACCTCTTAATTGACACCTGTTGCTTTCTGACTGGTAAGGTCTTACGAAGCTGAGGCATCACATTATCGTTCATCATGTTGATGATTGTCATAGCCAGTCTTTTCTGGATGGAACTGTTCGGTAAAAGCCTGCACATCATTCCACTTTGCCAACATTGCCTTCTCCTCCTCGCCCTCAGATGTTCTCGAACCATCTGTTACTGGCTTTAAAATCCTCAATAAGCGGCGAACTTCCAGGTTGGCGCATGGCGATATCGGCGTGAATTAGCCGTGCTTTCTCGCATAAAATAGCTTTACTCGCGCTGTCGCTGGATAGCTGCTTTTCATGAATCCAAATTAACAGAAGTTTTTCAACTTCTTCGATTGCCCGAGACCGTCGCTTTGAGAGCACAGAAACACCTTTTGCAACAGACGCACGTTCGATGGCTTCTCTGTTCCGGAGAGTGGGAGCAATGTTTGACTTAGCATAGCTGTGCTCGGCCATTAAATCACACAAACGCACACCCCGTTCGTGTTTTTCAATTATCTCCTTCTTCTCAGCGACGGTGATTTTATTTTGTGTCTTCTTGGGCTGAACACGAGCCTGTGGTGGGTTTTTTTGTCGGTCCCATCATAGTAAAATTATCAGCAAAAAGCTCCAAGTAGGCGATCGACCTGTGCATTCAATGAGTGTGGAAAGTAGCGCCGGCTGGAGCGCTGTTCGGTCATGTGCTTCCGCCGAAGATCACTCCGCCAGCCGTGGTGGGTGTGTATTATGAAAATAGTGCTTATTATAAGGTTTAATTTTCATAAATTTGACGTTCTTAAGACGAAAAGTTTGTAAGATAACGTGTTTGTAAGTTGAGGTCTCACTGTACTTTTATGGTTTATATAAAACAATTTCAGTTGTAGGCTACTCAAATCAATACCGTTCAAGACTGTTAAATTGCAATTGTGATGCTAATCTAATATTCAACAGATACTTTCACACATTCAAAAACCCACATTCATTAATTTCTCTGTTATTGTGGTGAATTTGTATGTTCTATCCATCCACTTTGTGAGCTACTGCAAACATCCATCAAAACCCTCAACTGCTGCAGGATGAGAAGCAACGTCACACGTTGAAACCTTTCTCTCTCTTACGAAGGCTGATTGCGACGATGCACGCTGAGGCCTGTAGCTTGCTGTGGGTTGAGTGTGACGATGTTCCAAGTAGCTTGTGGCTAGCTCCGTGACACGTGGTTGAGTGCGACAACGCTCGATGTAGCTCATACCTTGCTACGCGAGTGCGCCGAAGCCGATAGCTTGCCGTTGTTGAGGGAAGCACCTGCGCGCCGGAGGCTCCAGGATGGATGAGGATGTTTCACTTGAGTGAGCACGTTTTCACTGTTGTGAGCACGTTTTCACTTTGTGAGCACGTTTTCACTGTTGTGAGCACGTTTTCACTGTATCTACCCCGGTCAAGGATGACGCTTTGTACTGATGTCACAACGTTTATTGTGAAACACTTGGAACACCGTGAAAACTATAAAGGACATTGATATGACAACATTACAATAAATTCGACAAAACATTCAGTCAATAAGGAAATTAATAACGTACCGTGTGCACCTTATTAACCGAAAGTAGATAAACGTTGACGTAGACTTTCAACTGTCGTTCTCTATCTAGCAGTTGCTCGGCTTCTGTCTCTCTCTAGCAGCAGTCTTGTTCCATCTGTCTCGCCTTACTCGCTTTTATCGAAACACATGACACGGAAGCGGAAGTGATAATGACAAAACATTATAAATAGAGCATCAAAGACGATTTTAAGAAAAACACACATACAAAGGTTCGCGTAGAAATGTTAAACACTTTTACAGAACAACAAGTCCAAATAAATTATATTTTGTTGTCATGGCAACCAATGACAAGATACCCGCCAGTTACACGTACTGTGGCATTTTAAAAGTGCGCAGCGGAAGGGAGACGACGGCGTACACATACAAGCTCCGGCTTTCGTTCACGTGCACCGACTCGGCTGAGCTCGAAGCGTACTCTAGCTGCACGCTCCTGTTTAGTAGTTAAATAACAATTACCTTACTGCTTTTTAAAAAATATTTATTTTCATAACAAGTCTTCCTTGGTTTAGCATTCACACATTGTTTTAGTATGCATTTTTATAAACATAAAAAAGTCTTGAAGAGCGAAGCCCCACCCAGCCCGACCCGACCTGAACGCAATGATTGACATTTTGAGCCCGACCTGACCCGAAATTCCAGTCGGGCTCGGGCTGGGGCTCGGGCTGAATATCTTACCTCTAAGGCAAAGGAAAAGGGTTGAAAATAGTGAGTGACGGTGTATCTGGCCTATACAAATGAGTTTTTATATGAGTGGGTCCACATTCCGGGTTCACTCTGCAAAGTACATAGCACGAGGACGAAGCTCACATCCATTTCGTTGGGCCCCACCAAAGCGATAGACCCATTGTACCATTTTGTGTGATCACAAAAAAAGGATTGATTACTGATTAAACGACCTTTGGGACAAGATTATTGCGCTTGAACCAAATCCAAAAGAATGTGGCTGAGAAAATACTCAGTTATGTACTTGTCATCACCCTAGAGCCATTTTAGTAGTCGCCTTCTTATCCTTATTTTCATTGTCGCCATGGTTCATATATGGATCTGACGAGACAGTTTGCTTTTTGGACTATATTTCGGATTCTAAACAAGAATAAAATAATCACTCAAAAGGAAAAGAATCCCTTGCTGGAGTTCATGGTATCCTAGCTTCTCAGAGGCGGGCATCAGAGAGGAGAGACCCAATTAAAAATAATGCATCTTGAAGGACTGGTTTCTTTCCTTGGTTCACCTCCTTGTAATAAAACATAAACCCCATATTTGGCCCACCAGAATGAGTGAAGCAAGGGAAATGACATTTATATTGTGCAGTTGGAGTTGCTATTTAAATGGAGAATTTCATTTAAATAGCACATAATAACCTCATCTGTGGTTAGATTAACTCCTCGGTGGAGGGATTTAAGAGCTGGCCTACTGAGAAAAAAAGACGGCCCTGTTATCACTTGAGAATAGTTTGAACAAAGCAATATATTTGGAGCTATTGTCTCACGAGGCCATCTTGAATATCACTTCCTTTTAATCAGAATTTTATTCTTAGAAATGTAACGTGTGAATTGATCGTTACAACCTTTTTCCTATTTGATATTCGCATTGCTTGTTATTTGAGACATATATAAACAGTAATATTTGAAGTGTCTTTTTGACCCTATTATGCAGACCTTAGTAAAATCATGCCTTCTTCATTGTACATGGTTCAGTCTTAAATATCTGCAGTGTTTTTGCACTGTATTTCTGAATGGCTGTGGACAATTTGGTGTTTGATTGTGGGTCAAGGGAGACCACCGGCCCACAGTGACCTAGGCAACTTCAGCCCTCTCAGGTTTATGAGGCGAGCATTCCTCCCTGGCTACACGATAGCTGTGAAAACCACGACGTAGCTCCAACAACAAACACTGGGGTAACCAGAGGGAATAAATGGTGACTCAACAGCAAGAGTTCCTTTCTTGGTTCAGTTTTTTTTTAATCTTGATTGTGTTTGCTTGGTCTGGATTATTTGACATTTGAAAATCCCCTGTACCTCTGCCCTTTTTAAAAAAATATACATCCAGTCAAGGATGCACAAGAACAATACACTGTTTAGAAATACATTAAACATGGGAAATGTTTGGTTCAAATCCTGATGTTTTTTTAATCTTGACACACTTTCCCACAAGATCTGGTCGAAGCATTGCTTGAAATTCAACTGAGGTTCGTAAAAATCATCTGGAATGGCACCATTTGACATCTGTGGGTTGTGAGTTGTTTTTAACTTGGAGGTGAGAACGTTCATGGCCAATGATAACAATCTAAAAGGAAGTTTGGGGGGGCGGGGGACCCCTCCCTGTGGCCCCACTGATTGTTCCTACATTCCTGACTAACGACTGGCCTATTACCCCCACTGCCCCCGGTATCACCTCATCAGCATAACGACCCTCATCAGCATTGCGAAAGTTGCCTAACCTGTTTTGCCTAAGCAGGCTATTGTATGAGCGATCCAAATTGAACCTCACCCCACCAGAGAGAGTAGGGACCTATCATAGCTGTGTCCGGCGCCACCATGTCTGGACATTAGGGATATATAAATGGGGCCGATACGACCAGTCAGACTTTAGTTCGCTGACGAAGCCTCTTGGATAGGAGGCGAAACGTCCGAAACCTTCACTTTTGTACAGATGACGGCTGAAGAAACCTTCTCATCGACTGCTGCCCCGACATAAATATTAGTGCTGGCTGTCAGAATTGTATAGTATGTGTGTGCGTATGCGCAAGTGCATTAGGGCTGCCAAGATTATTCAACGAGTCATAATAATATGTCTGATCAAAATCTCCAACTATTTAATAATTGTTGTCATCAATGAAAAAGTTTGTGATGCTTTTTCTCTCAAAACTGCCTAGTCTCCCGCTGGCTACAGTCGTGATAATCTGGGTTATCTGTGATGGAAATGGACGATCTATGCCTAAATAGTGAAATGGCTATCCCCCGTTAGCAAAACAACCGAGCCTGTAAATTCGGCCACATGTTCAGAAAAATATTGAGAAATTTGATGTGAGACAACATGAAAGTGAGGTAAAAGAATGAGCATCTGAAAAGGAAGCACATTGTGGCTGATTCAATATTTGTCAGAGTGACAGTTGCTTGGCAAGT
The DNA here is from genome assembly GCF_051943395.1 of Hippocampus bargibanti. Lineage (NCBI taxonomy): Eukaryota > Metazoa > Chordata > Actinopteri > Syngnathiformes > Syngnathidae > Hippocampus > Hippocampus bargibanti. Next base: position 12,494,505 of record NC_142740.1, read on the forward strand.
TAACTGCTAATATTTTCATTCGCTTCAGCCCCAGTTTGGTGTTTGACAGAATCTTTGAACATCATTTTATATGTTGCCTTTAGTTACAATGTTCAAAAGAATAAGTTCCTTTGCATTTTTGTTTTTTTTCCACTCTGCATACCTCATTTTGATTTTGTGAATCAGTACTTTAAAATTTTACAAGTGACGCAATGCAAAATGTGTTGTACTATGCTCTCAGCTGCCCCCTGGTTGCATGTGAGAGTGTAAATAAATGTTAAATCAACATAAACGGAAAAAAAAACAATCCAAGTGATAATCTGACATCATTTTATTTTAGAGAATACACGTAAATAATCATAGAAGTCGGCTCATATCTTGAACTAACTTTCTTCTCGATCTGTATCTCTGCAGAGGATTTTCAACTCGTTTGTGTACACCGAGAAGACATCAAACGGGGAGACAGAAGTCCAGCAGGTGAGCAACAGAGGCCCTTCTGCTTTCAACTCTGTCAAATCAATGAATTTGCTTTGGTGTTTATGGTTTTGCCGAGGTAGTTTATTTCAAAAGAAACACACACGCACACACACACGCACACACACGCACACACACGTATTGACATTATATGAAAGGCATTTCAACAGTCAGTTGCGTCGACCTTCAATAAACGTTTGAATGTACAGTAAAGTCTCGTTATATCGATATTCTAGGGAGTCCGAAAAATATCGATATAACCGGGACCATCGATATATCCGACCCTGCGCGCATGTAATTTTCTCAGTGCGTGCATAGAAATAGTATCGCAATAAGCGGGACTATCGATATAACCGATATCGATATAACGAGACATTACTGTATTCATATGTTTTTGGTCATCCTCCAAATTGTCCATGATGAAAAACACATCATTCTCCAAATCAAATAAGAATGGTTTCTTGGTACAAATTAAAGTGAAATGTTAGTTTCCTTCAAAAATAAGTTATGTGCTTTACCATGGCCTATGTGGTTACTCTGCCAGAAGTATAGTATTTTTGGACATATGATTAAATGAACCCGGTTCTACTATACCCTGTGCTTACTACTAATTATCTGTATCTACAAAATTATACACTATTTCCTCCAATAATGTATCAACACTGAACCAAAGTTATCTAATGTCTGTACGGTCAGACCTGCACGAAGGTGAGGCTCAGGCCTCATATTAGATTAGCAAAAAATTCTGACTGACTAGATTCCTATATACATCATGGTTTTTCGGTTAACAGGTTCATCCCAAATGCTGCTTCAGGGTTCATCAAATAAGTTTGAGGGATCGAACAAGTTTGAGGAGTTTGGTTAATTATGTTATCACTTAATGCAGATTTCTTGAGCATTTCGATTTGATTCAATGAGGTCCAGCTGTTGCTTTTGTCATGTTTATTAATATTAACCAATCTGTAAAAGCTCTTCCAAGGCCAAAGAATAGTTGTAGTCAAAGAAACAAAAAAGTCATCACCAATGTCAAAATAATATATTCATTTACATCTGGTGTATTCTTATATACAAAGTAAGACGATTGATACGATTCAACGATGCAATAATGATTTATGGATATAAACATTTAATTTATTTTTTCATTTCAAAATCAATTTTCAAATTCACGGCTGTTTTAGCAACTCTCTCAGTGCTTATGAGTTCATAGTATTCATGATTTCAGTCACGTTTATTGAGTGTGTTGCGGCACAACAGGCCTGTTTTTGGGGATGTGGAAATGAGCGCATGCAGCCGATGTTCACACAGGTGCAAAGACTTTGATGTTGCTGGAAACATCCACTTTAAAATTGTCTTCGGAAAATGTTGGTTTACAGTGTGTAAACAAGCATAGGTTCATTTCTCGTTTGCTGGGTAAATTAAATTGTTTTCTTACACTGCCCATCTTCACTTCCTGGCCATAAATCTGTTTGAAGTCGGAACTTGCTAACTTTGATGTCGTCTCGCTCATAGTTGCCTTGTCTTCAGATGGGCAATGGGACCGTGCGCTTGAGCCAAAATGAGGTTCAATTATAAGTGGACGTGTGAAAAAATAGTCACACGGACAATCCCTTAACAACTCCAACAGTTTTTTTTTTCCTGGAAAAGCACATTTGGGTTGATATGCAGACATGTGCCACCGCTTGGCTTTTGGGTCTCTGCCTTTAAGAGTTTGATTTGCTTAATTGACATGCATTGCTGGGTGCAACTGTTCTTTTCAAATAAATTATTATTATTATTATTATTATTATTATTATTATTATTATTATTAATAATAGTCCAATAGTCCAAGATGACGCCCGAGTAGGCAACCGTCAGCAAGTGTGCTCATGAGCCTTGCTTTTTTTTGTCTTGTTTTGTGTTTTTGTCACTTTGTGTTGTTGTGCGTCGTGTGGAATGGATACGGATTATTTTTCAGCATTTTTGACCACGACATTCATCAAGGAGGAGACTGTGCTGAGCATGCCTCTTCGGCAGCATGAATATGCCAGTACTGTTTTTAATTGGGAAGAATGTCGATGACATTCGACTGTCAGCGCTGGACAGCTTTGGGGCCATTGTGATTTTTTTTTGCGCCTGTAATGGGCAGCATCTTCACAGCCCTGCTTTGTTCAGCGGAAAGGTCGGTGCTGTTGGACAGTCTGCGGCTGGATGGATGCATGGCTTGAGCAGCCCGCGATAAGAAGAAAGGAGCGTCAGCGCAGAGCGCCGATGTGCATGTGGAATTGTTGTGGCTTGGAATTGAAGCGGATTTATGTGGGACAGGAGATGTGGGACAATCTCTTTTCGTCAACGAATGCAACAGCTGCGTGTTTGCTTTCAACATTTAGCTTGTCGTCGATGTGCACATTCCACCATGATGTCCCTGATCCACTGGGGGAAAGACACATTGATCCTCTCCTCTTTCATCTAGAACTGCTTCATGTAACAAAGAGGGTACAGAAAGTGCTTAAGAATGACTGACTCTGTGTCTTTGTGTTGTCATATTATTTGTTATTTAGTTTTTTTTTCTTTTGACTTCAAGACAACGCCGCGAGAGTGGCTGTCTTTCCAGCAGCTCATGTATTTTGTTTTTCTACTTTCATTCCTTTCATTACTTTGCTGCTGTGAAAAGTTTCTCCACTGCGAGACTAATAAAGGCAAATCCAATCCAATACTACTACTACTACTACTACTAATAATAATAATAATAATAATAATAATAATAATACATTTAATTTACAAGTGCCTTTCAAAACTCTCAAGGTCACTTTACAGTCACAGGATACATTTTGCTGTGGGTGAGCATCGGCAGCCACAGGCGCCAGCGGTCCTTTCAGCCCGGAAGTAACTCAAATAGATAGAAAGTTAGTGAGCTAGACAACAGATAGCTAATAACTAGCTAGCTAGATAGCCAGCCAGCTAGCTATGTCACTATATAGCTAAGAGATAGCTAGCTAGATGGCTGACAAGTATCTATTGTTCATATGTTTGGTATCCTAGGGACAGGAAGCCATAAATCCATAACTGAAGCATCACTTCAATGAGTAATTAAATTGTTTTTGAATTAATTATAGTTAATAGAATGAAAGTTGCAATGTGGAATAAAATATGTAGAATGAGCATTTTTAACGGCTCCAAAGTCCCCACCACACATTTATTCTGTGAACCCGCAAAAAAAACAAAAAAAAAAAACAATTAGTGACTAAAGTATATGGCATCTACTGCCCACACTACTTGCCTGCTGAATAAATATCCATAGGTCTTTTTCAGTCGTTATTTTAGGGCAAGTCATACAGTTTGAAGACTGATGTTGATTTGGAGAACCCTTTGGAATCACGGCATTTATGAGTTTATTGGTTGGTATACAAGGCATGAAGTTGTTAGCCAATCGAATAACAGTTTACAGAATCGCAAAAGAAGTGAACCAATCAGATTCAACCTTTTAACAGGCTGTCATTTTGAGAAATCTTGTTAAACACATGGAAATCAATATTTGGAAAATGGGAGGAAACCAAACACATACACATAAAACTTCGCTTGTGTGTATGTAATAGTCAATCGTGCTAGCTCAGTGTTAACATCTGAGCACTCATTTCCCCCATTCTTGTGCATGTCAGGTCTGGTGCTTCGGAGCACCCGTCCGTCTCCAGTGACAGCCACACAGTTGTTTATGTGCTTAAGTGTGTATTTAGCAGCACTATCGAAGGCAGCAACGACAGGTTGTTTACATCTTTATGTTACTTCCGGGTTGAGTGACCCCGCAGATAAAATATACTGTGACTGTAAAGTGTCCTTGAGAGTTTTTAAAGGCGCTTATTATTATTATTATTATTATCGATGGTTTGCGCGTGTATTCAAGCTGTTGCGGGGCACGATGGGCACGGTCATGTTGCCCTGCAACAGCTGTTGGCCTTTGAACACACGGACCTAACTATTTCGCACAGGGGTAGTGCTGACACATACAGCATCCATATAAATGCTGCGTGGGCTGCACTAGCATTAAACTTTCACGTCAAGGCAGGAGCGTCAAACGAGCATCCTGTGGCCCGCATTTGGCTCGCAGGGTGTAAGTTTGATACACTGACTGAATGACAGTCATATGTGAAGATGAGTATGCATTTCAAACAAAAATGAAATAAACTATTAAAGTTAAAATAGAGTATACTATTTTTTAGGAGTCATATAAAATCATTACAGATATAATAGATCAAATATTTATTTAAAACCAAACTCGATCAAAACCCGATTTGAATGTGAGTCGTAACGCAAATATACACAATTTCTGCTTGTTGTTTTCTCCCATCAAGAAAACACTTGACATTCATGTCACTTAAAGGACAACCACCATCACTTTTTTGTTTCCTAACTGACATCAGAAAAACGTTTTATAGCATCTAAAATATCCAAAACACGCAGTATGATATTTTTAGTCAAATGCAAAACACCAATAAAAATGACTTAAAGTGTCCAAAATCTGCAAAAAAAAATGAACCCGGAAGTGGCCAGTTTCATAAGGTCCCTCCCCCTTTCGCGGTGTCACCCCAAGACGTCTTGCCTTGCTGGAGAATCAAAACAATGATTCAAATAGTTCTGAAGAGGAAAGCATACATGTTTGCAATCGATTAAAGAATTTATTCTGTGCCATTTTGAGGCAATGGGGGGGAAATGTAGCACCAAAAAAGAGGCAGAAAATGGCGACAAAGCTCCGTGTAAGGAATTTCCACAGGCTGATTAATTCCTTACACGGAGCTTTGTCGCCCTCTTCTGCCTCTTTTTGGTGCAACATAAAGTTTTCAGACCAAATAAGTACAGCAAAATGCATTGACGTGATGGAAGGACTGCTACAATGTGTCCTTTTTTCGGTCAGGGGCGTTCCTTCAGTGATGTAGGGTCAGGACTCGTCACTAACTCAAAAACAAGACTTCCGGAATATTCAGCGTGAGTCTTAAAATGTAAAATATAGCTATATGTGGTGGAATCTTTGTAAAATACGCTCAGTAGAAGTCATTTGAAGCCATTTTCCAAATGATGGGCACAACTTGTCCGGAGACGTCGGTTGTCCTTTAAGGAATAAAGCAGTGAGTTTCGTCCTCGTTATAAATTTGTTTTTTTTGTGCTCGTTGTTTACTTCTCTGCGTGGATAGGTATTTTGGGCTAGTTGTGCTAACGACCTTATAGTCACATGTATTTCTGTCTGACACACATGATTTTTGCCATATCCAGAAAATACCACAGAAATGTAGGGGAAAGGGGAAAAATTATTTACATTTCAAGTACAGAAATTATACTCACTTTTGGCGAGGATGACATGCTTACAAGTATTTCCTGTCCTGCAAAGACCAAGATTCCTTGCGGATCGAGCTAGTGCCTACTTAGGACACAAATCAATGCTGCCCTTTGACAAGAGGTAATCCAATCCTGTTTACGTTGTACGTGATCCAATATTCAGGTTTAAAAAGAGCTACCACAGGGGTTTTCTTTGGGTTAAAAAACAGTAAGAGCATACATGTATTTGTGTTTTTGCGCAAGTTTATAGTGGTCTTTAAAAATGCAAACCTTGATGATATCTGGGGTTCCAAAGTATTAATGGCTTCATGTAAATGTCGTAATATCCAAATTGACCAACTTTCTAACCATCACTCCCAATACCAAAATTGTGACTTTGATAATAAACCTGCATAAAATATACACCAATACCATTCCTGAAATGTATATCATGGGAAAACCCAAGACATCAGTGAGAAGCAGTGAAATTATAGCTGAATGTCATTTAACTAGAATGTGTTTCAATAAATAAAAAAATAAAAAAAATACAACGACCGGTACTCTTGGGATACTAATTTTAATACATTTTATGAACTAAAAATTATAGAACAGTTTTTAACAATTCAGAAAAGTTGAATATCAGTCTGTTTTTATAATCCAATACCTTTTGTTATCATTTGAGCCTTCAGGCGGTCAAAGCTCTTATTTAATGTTTTACATTTGATGTCCCACATCCAGTTGAAGAATGGCTCAGTGATTTTATTTTGAAAACTGAATTCAGTTCAACGTTAGTGACACATTAAAAAAAAAGCCGCTACTGTAATAAAACACTTTTCAGAAGACATGATATAAATAAATACACATTAATCTCAATCAGGGGTGCTCAACCAAGTGTTTTTCAAGCCAGAAAAACTACTATGATCGCCTTGCAATGCTCTCATCATTTTGCTTCATGCCTGTTGTTGTTCGAATTGTACTAACAATCCCAGATAAAAACGGGCTTTTTCTGTGAACCAGTCAGATGGTGCTTTGCCATGCCATGGTATTACAGTCATGCGGTTTTTGTCATTGCCATGCTCATCCCTGAATTAATTTCAACCTTGCTCTCTAAAATAAGAGTCTGTGTCGCCACCAGCACTACTGCCAGTGGCTGTGGTGGCATGTTATTGTCTGGCAGTCGTTGAAATCTTCAGCCTTAAGAATTGACAGTGCACTCTGCTCCAGTGTGCGGCCGCAAGGGTTTTGCAATCCCAACACACTGGTCAGGTTGGTCAGGGCAAGCGGAAAGAGGACCTCTATGTTTTTAAGAGTGTGGTTAAAAGACAGAGTACAGGTCGGAATGGTGTTCTTTGTCTGTGCTCAGGCAAACTGTAACCCAAAACGGAGCTCACATGTTCAATCTTTCTGGTTTCACTTGAGCCAGGTTGTTAATTTCACTGCCATAGATATATTTAGATGTCTTTTCAGACTCCACATATTCAATTCCAAAGACTTTTTTTTTGTTTTTACAAGTGTTGGGGTAAAAAAAAGGTATGAAAATGGCTGGCACTGAATAAGTTAAGAGTGGAGTTTAATCTTCTACTAGGCTGTCCGTTCCCCCAGTTGTGCAAACACTCCCAAATTGAACACTAGCCCATTTTCCTTTTTTTCCTTCTTTTTTATAGAAGGATCATTGCCAGCATTTCGTATGCTGTAACAGTCATTGATTTTGTTAGTACAGAACATATTTTGTGTTCACTTTATTGTCTGTGGTTATGTGCACATCTCAGGAGCTATGTGTGGACCTGTGTTTGTGGTGCCGTAGAAGTAATTGTGGACTGTGCAAGAGGTTCTTTTTAAATGCCTGACAGAATTTAACAGTGGCCTGATTAGGTGGGCGGTCAGTGGATCACTCAGCCGTTTCCTGGTCCTATTGCGAATTACAGAAGTTATGCTGGCACTGGTAATTATGGGATCTGAACAAAGAGCTTTAGTTACCATGCAAGTAAGGGTTGTTTTCAATTCAATCTTCCATGCCACAGATTGAGCTCAATTGCAAGATTTGCTCCTGCATCATGTGTATTTTTCCTGTTTGTATTTTTTTGTTTCCCCAAAATTTGAAACGTATCCACTTCACAATAAAAGCTGTCCTTTTTTATGTTGTCAGTAATTCTTTTGGCAAACCGTAATAACAAATAAAACATGTTTTTATAAACAGAGCATTACCAACTTTATGTCTATATTTGTGTAAATTCAAATAAAAATAACACAAGGTCAATAAGTTTATGTTGGAGCTTGTAAAACTACCTCCTAAAGCTTTTTTTTTTTTTTTTTAATAAAAAACTAATATTTAAGGAGTTCCGGAGTAACATTATATCCTATCTTACTTATACAATGTTTTAAAGGACAACCGACATCACTTTTTTTGTTTCCTAACTGACATCAGAAAAACGTTTTATAGCATCTAAAATGCCCAAAACACGCAGTATGATATTTTTAGTCAAATGCAAAACACCAATAAAAATGACTTAAAGTGTCCAAAAACTACTTCAAATTGAACCCGGAAGTGGCCAGTTTCAGAAGGTCCCGCCCCCTTGTTCGTGGTGTAACGCCAAGACGTCTTGCCTGCTCGAGAATCAAAACAATGGCTTCAGATTCTTGTTACTCCTCCAGCTATGAATATGATTCAAATAGTTCTGAAGAGGAAAGCATACATGTTTGCAATCGATTAAATAATTTATTCCGGTCATTTTGATGCATCTTGAGAGAAATGTAGTGACAAACTCTTTAGCACTCACAGTACCCAAAAAAAAGGCAGAAGATGGCGACAAAGCTCCGTGGAAATTGTCTCCTGGGACGTTTTGTCAGCGAACATCAAATACACTGTAGAAGTCTTGGCGCAACACACAACGATTCACCATCGCGTTATTTATGCAAAATGCAATGAGGTGATGCAATGAGGTGATGCAAGGTATGTCCTTTCTCAGTTAGGGGCATTCCTTCAATGACGTAGGGTGAGGACTCGTCACCAACTCAAAAACAAGACTTCCGGAATATTCAGCGCGAGTCTTAAAACGTAAAATATAGCTATATGTGGTGGAATCTTTGTAAAATATGCTCAGTAGAAGTCATTTGAAGCGATTTTACAAATTATGGACACAACTTGTCCGGAGACGTCGGTTGTCCTTTAAGCGACATTTCATCTAACTTTAATACTCTTAATTTAATTATTTAAAGTTCATCCCTTGTACGATTAGTAGGGATAGACCGACAATTTTGACCTATCAAATTTTCAAATGAGACGAGAAGGGCCCAAGAGTGCATTTTTTTATTTCAGTCCGCTTTGCTCCAGAAACAATGTGGCCGAAACAAAATGCGATGACGCAAGTGTCCAAGCAACGGTGCTGTCAAACATGTCAAATTTAGCCCGGAGCATAAAATTCCTTGCACATTTTCAGTTTGGCAAAGAAATTTTCATTTTTGGACAGCTTTGTTTGTAAGACTAAACAACACAAAAAAATCAGTATTCATTTGTGATTATTCACAGCAATGACGTGGCATTTCCAATAGAAGCGACTTTGTGCATTTTTCCCATTATAAGGGAGATGATTTCTGAGGAAAAGTCGACTTAATGTGACACATTTTTTTAAATTATTAACTGTCTTATTGTGACAGTTCAGAGCCCGGATAAATACAGAGGATTAGTTGTATTAAGTTCATCCTGTCTACTTGATATCTAATTTAAAACTGATTATTTTCTTGCAGACAGTGTTGTTTAGGTGTTCAATTACCTGACATGTTTCAGCATATACTTCCGCCTTCATCAGAGTGTCACGGATGTTGACAGTAACACCAGCTGAAAACCAGGCGTTTATAAATGAAATGTATTATTATTATTATTATTATTATTATTATGTGTCAATATGAAATTGATGTGTGTTGGTCAAGTGTTGGCCAATACATGTACTGTATTGGTAATATTTATACATTCTCTTGTGTTTAATATAAGCAACCCTGTTCAACTCAACTCAACTCAAAAGATCCAGACTCTTTTGTTGATATTTATTGTGGTTGTAACTTCCCTATGTTCCCTTTGTTCAGCTGGCCAAGAAGATTCGGGAGAAGTTTAACCGCTACCTTGATGTGGTGAACAGGAACAAACAGGTCGTGGAGGCTTCATACACTGCCCACCTCACCTCTCCTCTCACTGCAATACAGGACTGCTGCTCCATCCCAACATCTATGATGGAGTGAGTAGCAACTGGCTTATTTCCAAATCTTACTTTCTCTTCGTTGATGTTTAGAATTGGTGCCTTGAATTTAGTTTGTCTGTAAAATGACATGCTTTATATTACTTCCAACTTCAACATAATTTATAATTGTCCGGCCATTTCATATGCCAGTGGGCTTGGACAACGTACCATACTGTATCCATTGCTTTTACCAGCTACAACCATGTTTTTTTTCTTTTAACTAGAACATTTTGATCGGACGTGATATACTCCAGGCAAGATATTTCTGACTTACCTGTCTTAAATGGAACATGCAAACCGGTGACATCAAAGTCTTCATTGTGGTGTTCAGAGTCGATATGTGCGAGGACATTTAAACTTGAAGGAAAATGGTGGGCTGTTTGTTGATAAGTTCAAGTTTGTTGGTACGCATGTACAAGGGACAAAGTAATGAACCCAATTTATTTTTTAACCTCCCCATAATTGAACACATTTGCAGAAACTTTTAAAATGTGTTTAAATGATATGCCGTGAAATTATATTGCATTAAAAAAAATCTTATTTTAAGAGGTCAAGCTCATTTCCAGGCTTGTGTCTCTTTGACTGCCTCACGTATATAGCGTTTCTTTACAATTGCACATTGCCAAAAACTTGTCTCACACGTGTCTATTTTGAAACATTTATTTGAGAAGATAAACAGAAAAGACTTTCTGGGGTCTATATACGTTTTTAGAATTGGTAGCACTAATACGACAGGTCATTCACCCCCACAGGCACAATGAAGAAACACTGTTGACAGTCACTTATTCCAGTGGCCTGAAATGAAATTGAACTGAAGCTAAACACGGGGGCTGCTTTCACATATAATCTGCAGTGGTGCAGCTGTTTCTGTCTTTCATCCCTCTCACTCTACATTTCTGTCGACTTTCTTTCATCCCTTTCACTCTCCATTTCTGTCTACTTCCCTTGACACGCCGTAAGCAGGTTTTACGCTCTGATTGTTTGCTTTTACGATGCAAACTTAACTTGCTCCAAGGTCATCTCACTCCTGTAGAGGGAAGGCCATCTGGCTCAAGACCAACTGGCCATCTGAAGCCAAAGCATGCTTTTCAACTATTGGATATACTGCACATACATTCCCTATAGACAAGAGTTTACATTTATGTCACTACATGTTGATATACAGCCAGGCTGAAAAAAATAATGGGAGTAAATGGAGGATTGTCTGGCTTGGAATCATATGGAAACTAGGCTAGTGGGGTGGAGAAAGTAGGAAGAAATAGGTTTTGATCGGTCCCTAAACTTCAAAGCAACTTCCTTTGGGGAGTAAAAAGGCACTTTCATTTTTGCTTACTTGGGCAAGATTGTGATACAGTGGGACCTTGGCTTACAAACTTAATTGGTTCCCAGACAGAGTGTGTAAGGCGAAAAGTGTGTATCCTGAAAATTAATTTCCCGTAGGAAACCATTAAAATGAGAATAATCCGTTCCCTGGTCTCCATAAAACATAATTTTCTACTTTCTAATTTTCTAAACCTTAAAACTACACAAAATATACCTTATTTTATGTATAACAAATGTGCTACAGTATTATGATTAAAGAAATAAACTGTAATGTACAATAAAGTCATTTTATTTACCTTTGTGATGGTCGTTAATGGCTTGATGGAATGGAGTGTCCGGTTTCCTCAGCATTAAACACTTGATGAGGAACATAGGCTTCTTTCACCATCTTGAGGAATGATCCCTTGTAGGTGCTTTCTCTGTGATAATTGTATCGAGTTCTTCATCAATTGTGATCTGTTTAGCTGGGTTGATAACTTTTTGCATCTGCAAAAAGTTGCAAGTGTACAGATGACTTGTGCGGGTTATTTGTGGAGCCTGATTGATGGGATATTTTAACTGTTTTCTATCATTTTTCTCACTATTCTCACACTCTTGTTTTTTTTTTGTTTGAAGCTCTGTCATCTCCCTTTCGTGTGTGTGTTTTCTCACTCTCTCTCTGTCTGCCTGTCTCTATAATGTTTAAACCCCCCTACCCCCCACTGCTGGGTTCTTGACCAGTCACGTGGTTTTAACCGAAGACGCCATTTTGTTTTTTGGAGAACGCCATTTTGTTTTTGGCCGCACTCTCTCTCTCTGACTGTAACCCCATCCCTCACTGCTGCGTTCTTGACCAATCATGTGGCTTTAACCGAAGACTGGGGGCGGGGAATAGAGGACAAAAACAGAGGCCATCATTTTCTTGTTTGGAGAACGGGCTCGTTCGCGAACGACACATCGTTCATTGTGGTAGCTCCGTGTGTATCCCGAAAAATAGTTCGTATGCCAAGGTAAAATTTTCATAAATGTAACGTTCGTAAACCGAAAAGTTCAAGGGGTTCGTAAACCGAGGTCTCACTGTGCATGAGATATTGTGTATGCACTCATTTCCTAAGTTTTGCACATCAGCGCAGCCTGCTCATTTAAACAATGCATTTTGGGGGTGGAAAGTGGGGCATGCAGATAAATTTCACAATGCTATGATGAGATAAATAATGATTTTAATAGCGACTAACACTGCAGAACAATTTGTTAAAAAAATGTTGAATAAAATAAATTATCTACTTTTCCCTCCACAGGTTCCCCTCCAAATAAGCAAAATTGCACCGATTCACTCTCGTAACACTCGACTCGTCTACAGCTATTTGACATGTTATTTGTGTCACCACAGTGGGGTGTTTGCAGCTTCCAATAGGTCCGTACCATCAATATCTGCAAACTGAAGGGTAACTTACTGGCTTTTTTTTGGTAACCTTGAATCGATCGGCATACTGTTGTTGACTTCTAAGGTAACAAGCAGCAGGTGCATAGGGGCGGAGGAAGTCGGAGAGGCAAGGTGGGTCAGGACGTTTAAAGATAAACAAATAATCCGATCTTGAAAAAAACCTCTAAAATGTTTCGGGAGTCAGTCAATGGATGCCACAGTAGGAGTTTATGTGCCGCACGTTTTGAATACCAGTGAAGAGGTGAGCAGGATAATGCTGAACCAACTGGAGATTCTAAATGGAGGATTGGCTGACTCCAAAGTAAAATGTGGTAATCTAGCCAGGATGTTGTGACAAATGCATGAATGACTTTTTTAATGTGCTCTTGTGAAAGAAGAGGCTTGACTTAACCCAGCTGAGAAAGAAGATGAAAGAAACCCAAAATTAAAAACCGCACCAACATGCCCATCCAATTTAAAATCACTGTCCAGTTTAAGACCCAAATTTGAGTCTGTTGCCTTACAGTGAGGAGCCTGAAGGTCAAATTCCACAGAATAAGAGTCACAAGGGACACTAGGACCCAACACCATCTCTTCTTACTTGTTTTCATTAAAATTAATTAATTATTGTACCATCAAGGTCTTGATTTCTTCCACGCAGGATGAAAGTGGCCCCAATGAGAAAGCATCCTTTTTGCTCAGTGGGACAGTGATCTTCCATTCATCCACATAGCAGTGGAAGCAAATACAGTACCTTGTTTCCATGCATAGCACTTATTATCCAACCATTTCTGCATGGATAAAGCATGCTATTCAATTTTGAAAGTAATGCTAAAATATAGCCAAACCAAAGCTAAGGGGTTATTTATAGAGCTCGTTTCTTACACATGGTAACTCAATGGGCTTCACATACTGTAATTACCAAACTGCATTGAAAGGAAAATATATGACAATCAAAGGCAAAATAATTGAATGCATATAAAAGTCGAGTGAAGAAACAAAAGGTTGGTTACTCATAGCGCTGAAAGAACATACACCACCAGATTTTGGACACATTGATAAAATTGTACTAATAAAAAAATAAAATATAAAAGAAAAAAAACCTAAAATACAAAATTGTAAATGGAGCTGCATTTTTGTAATTTATTGAAGAAAAATATTTTCATTGAATACTGCATGTATTATCATGCATTGCAGCAGTTTCCAGAAATCTCCGCATCCTGTGGGTCTGCCACTGCCTTGCTTTGAAGGATGAAAAATTCGTACTCATTTTGACTTGAGCTTTGGCGCAACAGCATGCCACTTCAATATGAATGTAGTCCGAGGGATTTTATATGTTCCGCTCTGTGGGTGCAGTTTAATCTAATCTATTATCCAAACATTGGAGGAAAGGTAACAGCCGAATATGATTGTAACATTCTGTCTCTAGTGCCATGCAGAAACATCATTTGTTTTGTGAGAAGATTCTTTTTGAAAACGTGACACCTTGCTGTGATCTTTTTTTGTCCCCCAAAAAGAGAGTCAGTCTGAATACTTAAAAGAAACGCACCGTCTATTCATTCACTGGTGTTCACTATTGTGTACTTCTTAAAGGACAACCGACGTCACTTTTTTGTTTTCTAACTGACATCAGAATAACGTTTTATAGCATCTAAAACACCCAAAACACGCAGTATGATATTTTTATTCAAATGCAAAACACCAATAAAAATGACTTAGTGTCCAAAATCTGCAAAAAAATTTCGCTGCGAATTGGGCATTTTCAGAAAGTACCGCCCCCAGTTCGTGACGTCACGCCAAGACGTCTTGCGTTGCTGGAGAATCAAAACAATGGCTTCAGATTCGGAGAATATGCTTTCTTGTTACACATCCAGTTATGAATATGATTCAAATAGTTCTGAAGAGGAAAGCATACATGTTTGCAATCGATTAAAGAATTTATTCCGTGCCATCTTGAGGCAACATTGAGGGGAAATGTCTCACCCGAAAAGAGGCAGAAAATGGCCACCGAGCTCCTGTGAGGAATGAATCAGCCCATTTCCACAGACTGATAAATTCATTACATGGAGCTTGGACGCCCTCTTCTGGCTCTTTCTGGTGCAACACGAGGTTTTCAGACCAAACAAGCATTGACGTGATGGAAGGACTGCTACAATGTGTCCTTTTTTTCGGTCAGGGGCGTTCCTTCAGTGACGTCACGTACGAACTCGTCACCAACTCAAAAACGAGAGTCTTAAAACGTAAAATATAGCTATATGCGGTGGAATCTTTGTAAAATACACTCAGTAGAAGTCATTTGAAGCCATTTTACAAATTATGGACACAACTTTTCCGGAGACGTCGGTTGTCCTTTAAGGGTCATACCTAATTAGTGCATTAAGAACATTCCTCCTTTGGGCAGGTACGTAGTAATCAATGCAGGATTTTTCATGAAAATTAGAAATTGCCATGCAGATATTTCATAGCGTTGAACAGCAATTTAATGTAATTAAATTTCATATTTAGCAACGTGTCCTCACATGTTCCAGTGGTCTTGACTGCTGAGGCAAAAATAGATTTTTTTTTTTAAACTTCATTAAGATTCCTGATCAGTATGGAAGCGCCCTCACGGCTCTCTCTCTCTCTCTCTCTCTCTCTCTCTCTCTCTCTCTCTCTCTCTCTCTCTCTCTCTCTCTCTCTCTCTCTCTCTCTCTCTCTCTCTCTCTCTCTCCCTCTCTCTCGCCCCTCGTTACACAGGTTTTGACGTGGAATTCAAAGCAGCTGGAAATGTATTTTTTATCTGGCGCACATTTCGCTGAGCGTCCTGCCCACCACTTCTATGTAAACCGGATTTAAGGAGAATAGTAATGACTTTGGCCTCATGGGACTGTAAATGAGAGAAGTACAAACGTGAGTTGTACATCACAGTACCTGCCAATCAAACTGGGCCAGGCCGAGGTCGTCCAGCAGAGGGAGGCAATAAATGTGCAGATCATGTGTTTCATGTGTTTGTGTTTGCGTGTGTGTCCTAGCGCGCGCGTGTGTGTGTGTGTGTGTGTGTGGGGGGGGGGGGGGGGGGGGGGCGTGCGTATGTGCGTGTGTGTGTGTGTGTGTTGCTGAGTTCGTGGGGAGCGGGGGTTGTGAGTCGGACTGAAGAGATGGAGGGATCAAAGCTTGCAGGCTTGGTGCAGTGCAGAACAGGCTGCTTCTCTGCATAGCTTGTCCTTTGCCAGCCCTTTTTTCCAGAGATATGTGCTGTGGGAAGCATTTTTTAATGTCAACATATACAAATAAAACATGAAAATTATTTGAAACATGCATATTTATTGGAATTTAATGCAGAAGATCAGAATCAGCCCTGTGTGAGGATGGTTTATATGTGCGAGCTGCAATATGGTTCTGTTTTTGTCAGCTCTTTAAAATTTGGGTGTGCATACTGTATGGTCATGGGATGATCTCTGTCTTGCCGAGCGTCAGTACCGCCTTTCGGTCCCCCACAGCCATTTCTTTGGCTCTCTCTGACTTCTTAAGTACATGGAGAAAAGAGAAAAGGCACTATACTCTGTACAGTACATAATGAGTTTTATGTCCCTTTCTGTCCCTGTGTTCAGTTCACTTCGTAGAGTTATTACATTTTGAATCCAATCTACCAATCTAAAACAAACAAACTTCATTGGTTGATCTTTTTAAAAAGAGGCCTTCCTAAAGTAACACAATGTATTCCTTGTATTGGTTCCCTGAAAGTACATTCTTAGAATTAGTGTTTTCTTTGCCGATTTTCAAGACTTGCCAAGGAACAGTTGTTCTGTACTGGTGAGAGGAGAAATTTGCATTTAAAGAGACTTGTTTTGCTGATCAATCTGCACAATGCAAGGAACCTCAAGACTCTGATGTTGAGTTTGTCATTGTAAAAACAGTCTTTCTAAAGAGCCTCCAACCTTCAAGTGTACCTATTGTGGTCAAAAGGAAAAATATATATAGTTTTCAAGAAAAATTTAATCAAAAGTGTTTTTGATGACACATGTTGAATTAAAGCAAGCTTATAATAATGCGTGTAGATATTTCTCGAGACAGCATGACACCCAAGCCATACTTGACTGGGTTCAAGGCGGCATTTTCTTGGTTTCTTCTGACAATTCATTCTCTCAATTTATTTTCAGTCAATACTGACAGCAGCTCCATTAATTAATCCATCACTGTAAATGCCCATTTTGCTTCCTCTGTGTCAGATGAGGCTGGTGATGCAGCACATTGTAAATAATCAGCACCTGCCTCCGAAAAGCGAATAACAGCGTTATGTGGGTCAAGGTTGTATTCTTTCTGTTTAAATAAATAAATAGGCCGATCTATCCAAATCTGGATGCCATGCTCATAGTTATCTTACCAGGTGGATCATGGGATTTATTGGATGAGGAACTACTGAGGAGTTTTCTCATTGCCTGCGTCGCACCGGATACTCCCTCCTCCCCCAACACACACACACAACAGCTTATTCGTGTCACCTAGCAAGGGGGGAAATGTAAAGTAAGTAAAAAGGTATCCGTTTTCAGTGTTTGAATCGACAGGCATCTCACAACGGGCTTTTCTGGCATGCAAGTTCAACTACCTAATTTTGTAAAGAGTACTTTCTTCTGTACACGCCTTATATAGATCTGGAAGCATTGCTTTGTTGGGGAAAACACATTTTGGGCAGTTTTCCATGGAAAATCTTATTCATGAAGAGTCATAAATCCTACTTTAATCAGAGGTCTGGGCAACAGATGAATACAGCTAGAATGAAAAAAACAAAGTCTAACTTTTCACCAGATGTTTTCTTTTTTTTTTTTTACTTAATTCACAACAAACATTTTCCTTCTTACTATTCACACCAATAATGATGTTGAAATCGTAACATGTTCACATTAGAACACAGTCAAGCGTGCATGCGATACCTGAAAGTTGAGTTTTATTGGACATAAAAGTCTGGGAGTAGTAAAGGTGTTGGTGCTGAGAAAGAAGCCAGAGCCACTCTGCCAACAAATGGCTTTGGAACTCTTCCATAAATTCAATGTTTTGCCTGTTTGTGCCTCTTTTAGGTTTGATGGAAATTTTAACACCAATGTGTCCAAGACCATCTGCTGTGACAGACTATCACCCACCGTCAACAGCAGAGCTTTCAACCCTGGAAGAGACCTCAACTCAGGTTTGTTTTGTTGCAAGACCCTTCACATTTTCTTGCACTGACCTATACATGCTTTCTCACAACTTGTCTTTTTTTATTTCAGCATATATGTAAATGACTCAGAAAGAATGATGAGCTGTGTGACAGAGAAAATGTTGTCATATGTTCTATTTGTCATTTGTTGTTTCTACACTTCGTTTGAAAGCCATTAATTTTTCCACCAGACAATTAATAAACTTTCTTGGGTTTTGATGGTTCTCTAACATTGTACTGATCTCGGACAAGTTGTTAAGGTCTGTCCCCTCTTTTGTGTGTGTCCTTTCTTCAATGTGAATTAGCACGAAGCTGGTGATTATTTTTTCCAACAGTGAGTGAAGATATAAGCATGCAGGTTGTTGAGAAGTCGTGTATTCTGCTGGTCTTCGTTGATTTTTACATAAGGCCCTGTTCACTTTGAGTCAACCAAACCTACTCTTTGGGTGCACATTTTGAGGAAAACAAATGTGAAACCTGCCATCCAGCTGGCATGTTTGAAATTCTATCTTTGTTGATCCCATGTTGGTCATGTTATTTAAAGATGAAAAGCACATTTCATTTCATTCAATTCATTTAAAGTTGATCCATTCGACGCTGACCGCACTGAAGTTGTATGCCTCGCATAATCAGCCACGACAGTGGTTCAACCCTTCCAACCGTTGTGACATTACAAACGTTGCTTGAGAAGTTTGTCTTGTCGATTGGACAGCTCATTTTAGGATTCCGTTTAGTGCAATAAGGTGATAAAACGTGTGATCAATTAATTTGGGTTTGTAATTAATTGATGGAATTAATTTACACTGTATTTTGGACCTTAAAATTACTGCGAAACTCCCCCATTTTCATTTTAAACATAACATAAAAGGAGCCAATCAATGTCCACTTGAGGCTGTAACTGACAGTTGTTTCCACACCCTCAACAACTCGAACACAAGAGGCCAACACATCAAAATGTATATGCCTATTCGGAAAAAAAAAACAACCCACCAACCGAAACAATAAAGGCATAGATTAAAAAAAAGCAGACTCACATGACAAAAAAGCATAAACATGTCTGCAATTAATTAATTGCAATTAACACGATTTTTGACCCATCTAATTCCATTGTAGTTACACAAGGTGTTAATGGTGGGGTAACTTGGTACCATACAAAATTCATTAGTCGAGAGGCTGTGGAGGTTGTACTCTGTAGTTCCCAATTTTGGTTCCATTTGAATCTGTTGCTCCTCTGCTTCATCGTTTCAGATTTTACATCTCTCCTGAACAATGAGTTTTTGCAGCAACACTCCATGTCAAATAGCAGTGGTTTGTACCAAACTGTCTTGTGCTGCAGCAATCATCATAAAACAAAGGAGGATTTTCACGGAAAATGTGACAAAATCTGATGTTATTGTCAATGAATTTGTATGGTACCAAATTCATTCATATTCCAAAGATATGACTGTCACTCATCTATGCAAATCGCAACAATTTCTTTAAGTTTTGATTTTTAATAATATATAGTAGTTGCGGAATGACACAATGGAGTCATTTTTGCTGGCAAAGATTGCAAATTAAATGGAATACAAGAAAGAAAAACTGAAAACTAGTCTGTCCTCCTGTGTGTCTGGAATGTTGCCTTGTGGCATTTTAATGAGGTCCCAAAACTTTCTCTAAATGTGACACCTCTCTCTCTTCCTGCTCTGTGTGAAAGGTTGTGTTATGTTTCTCCAAGCGGCAAAGAAGTGGCTGGCTTTGTGATGGGATCTCTGCGTGGAGAATGATGACTGTGTGACCTACTAAAATTCAGTTAGTGTTGAACAAATGCTATTAACTTCTTTGGTTGGAGTTAATACTGTTGTCTCATCTTAGCCTGCACTTTGCAGTGACATGTGCACAGATCCAAATGTGGAAAATCATCTTTCGAGGCCAAGCGTGTTAAAAGTACTAAAGAAATATGTCTCTAGTTGAGTATTGCTAGAAAAAGCACCTTGTTTGATGTAACGCATAGGCTACTTTAAGTAAGGAGTTGTTCTGCAACGAAAAGATGCCTTTATGGTGGTACCGTCAAACAATGACAGCTGTGCAGAGAGCAATGGAATGCAGAGGTCCCCAAACTTTAGGGCCACGGGTCATTCGGTAACAGGCCGCACAAAAATAATAAATAACGTACATTATTTCAGTTCAATGTATTTTGAAATATATTTTAATCTGTAAACATCAGTCTACAGATGCAGGTTAAGGTGTGTTTCGGTTATGTGATTGTTTACAGCTAAATGACGAGTGCACGATTAAAAAAAAAACTCACTGACTAAACGTTAAAATAATAAACAGTAATTCTTTTGACTTTCCTTCTGCTGTACAGGCGTTCAGCCGTACCAAAATGAAGGCATTTATATTGATGAATAACCCTTAGAGCTCATCATTGACCTTGATTCACAAATGTGAAAGTGAAGAACATTTTGTCAAAAATTCTTAGTTTATAATAATAATAATAATAATAATAATTCATTTCATTTATAAGCGCCTTTCAAAACTCTCAACGACACTTTACTGTCGATATTTTTCTGCGGGTGAGCAGCGGCGGCCACACACGCCAGCGCTCACTCAACCCGGAAGTAACATAACGTAAAAAATAATAAAATAATAATAATAATAATTACATTTATACAGGTAGCATATACAGTAGTTTCAGTTTTTTTTCAAACATTGTTATTTCATAAAGAAAAATATTTTTTATTTTATTATTTTGTTTGCCCCCATGCAAACCTTTGTTGTTGTTTCGCTGTGTTTTGGGGGCATTATCTTGATGTATGATGAAGGTTTAAGATTGCCACAAACTGGCAAAAAAGTGTTGCTCTGAGTTAAAGCGATCCAGGCCACGAGCCTTGATAATTGTCTTTATTTCCAGTGGGTTGCAGAACTTGTGTAGATTGATGAGCCACTTTTTCTCACAGCTAAAGCCTTTCCGCCACTTTGATCGAGACTAATTCTTATCTCATCAGTCGATGAGACATTGTCCCAGATTTTTTTTCCTCATCTGTGTTTTTTGTGGCAAATTCAAACCCAGCTTTCCCATTCTTCTTGTTCAATCTGTTAGTTTATCATCTTTGCTCTCCATATTTATGACCTTCACTTTCTAATTTATGGGTCACCAAAGGGCTCATTTAGTTATCTTTTTACCCCTTTCAATTTACAAATGTTCTCAATCTTTGAACATATTTTTGCTTCCTTATCTAACCCATTAGCCCAAACTTGCTGATAAGTCACACGTTCTCTGTGCTTACCATTAAATACCCATTAAATCGAGCAATAAATGTATTTCTTTACCCACTTCAGAAGGTAAATCAGTTCACAATTCTCCCATCACGAGATGTATGCATGCAATTTTGAAGTGACACCAGACATCATCAGTGCCATAATTCTTCCTGTTGTCTCACTCGTTAGTTTTGGCAGACAATCTGAAATCCAACCCAGGGATCAAGTGGCAATACTTCAGCTCAGAGGAGGGCATCTTCACTGTGTTCCCAGCCCACAAGTTCCACTGCAAAGGAAGTTATGAACACCGCAGCAGGTAGAACACGAACTTCGTTAACTGTCCCCTCTCTCCCTTTTGTAACATTTATTAGAATCTCTTCTATGCCGTCATCTTCTTCTTCATTTTCTGACGTATCTATCCTTTTGCCATTTAAACCCTTTCATGCACCTTATAACCAGATAACACTATTGGCTGTCCATGGTTGTAATCGATGTCCCTGAAAGGGTTACCTCATCAGAGTCTTCCTCACCCTCTGCAATCTGCTACCGCCTCTCCTCCTCATCCGCATCCACAGCCTTCCTCTTTTTTAGAACCCTCGATTACCCACCCTGTTACCCTCAGTCCTGGCAGTTCACCCTCTACCACAGTCGTTTGCATTGCTGCTTCTGTGCCACCTTGCATGCTGCTCTTCCTTACCCTATTCCTCATTTCTCAGCCAGTCGCTGTGGGGGGCCCAGGCGGCATGTTGGCAGCATGCTCCTTGACCACATATAGCAACGACAGGAACGTGACTGGGTACCATTGAGGCTCAGTGGAATTTCACACCTCCACCGTT
The DNA here is from genome assembly GCF_051943395.1 of Hippocampus bargibanti. Lineage (NCBI taxonomy): Eukaryota > Metazoa > Chordata > Actinopteri > Syngnathiformes > Syngnathidae > Hippocampus > Hippocampus bargibanti. The sequence goes on from NC_142740.1 coordinate 12,516,447, forward strand.
GTGGTTTTTATTTACCTACCACTGAAAGACATCTCTTCCAATTGCTTCCTTTACCTTTATATGTATTTTTCGCACCTCCTCGGGATAAAAGATGCTTTGACAGTTTTCACTCTTTTGTTTTTGCTTGGGCTAGTAAACCTGCATGTATCCACAAGTGCGATTGGGTTCCTTTCCTTGCTTTGTGTGTGAATGAGGCATTGTGAGGACAATTCTCCACCTCTACACCCAATGTTTTTGTCTGTAGACCACACACACTAAAGCTAACCCCCTCAATCCTGTGATCTCCCCTGTATTACTCCCCTGTACTCAGCTGTTATGTGCACACTAACCTACCCATAGCAACGCACTAAATGAAATGATAGAATTAATATAACAGAAATATAATTTAAGATAATAAAAATTGAAAGTAGAACAGTTTTGGTTCTAAGCACTGTGATTGTACAAGCATGAGGGCTGCTTGCTATTGGAGTAATGCCATACAAGAAGGCTACCATTACACTTAAAGGACAACCAACGCCTCCGGACAAGTTGTGTCCATAATTTGTAAAATCACTTCAAATGACTTCTACTGAGCATATTTTACAAATATTGCACCGCATATAGCTATATTTTACGTTTTAAGACACGCACTGAATATTCCGGAAGTCTTTCTTTTGAGTTGTTGACGATACCTACAGTGATGTCACATCTCGAACGCCCCTGACCGAGAAAGCGACACACAATGCATTTTGGGTACTTTGTTTGGTCTGAAAAGTTCGTGTTAATCCGTGTTGATGGCGAAATTAGCAGGAAAACACATATGACGCGATGGTGAATTGTTGTGTGTTGCACCAAGACTACTATTTGATACGAGCTGACACAAATTCCCAGCTTGTCTGCTGGGAATTTTCCCATTTCCAACGGAGCTCGGACGCCATCTTGTGCATTTTCTGGGATGCTGCATTGGAGTCCAGACGCCTCAAAATGACACGGAATGACTTCTTTAATAGATTGCAAACATTTAAGCTTTCCTCTTCAGAACTATTTGAATCATATTCATAACTGGATGAGTAACAAGAAAGCATATTCTCCGAATCTGAAGCCATTGTTTTGATTCTCGAGCAAGGCAAGACGTATTGGCGTGATGTCACGAACAAGGGGGCGGGACCTTCTGAAACTGAAACTTTCTGAGGTCATCACAATTTTAGTCATTTTTATTGGTGTTTTTCATTTGACAAAAAATATCACCCTGCGTGTTTTGGGTATTTTAGATGCTATAAAACGTTTTTCTGATGTCATTTAAGAAACAAAAAAATGGTGTCGGTTGTCCTTTAACTGTTTTTTGTTTTTGTGTTTAAGTGACCCAAGTTGCCTTACAGGACAACAGACGTCTCCGAACAAGTTGTGTCCATAATTTGTAAAATGGCTTCAAATGACTTCTACTGAGTGTATTTTACAAAGATTCCACCGCATATAGCTATATTTCATGTTTTAAGACTAGTGCTGTTCCGGAAGTCTTGTTTTTGAGTTGGTGACGAGTTGGTGACGAGTCCTCACCCTACGTCACTGAAGGAACGCCCCTCAGCGAGAAAGGACATACCATCACCTCAATGCATTTCGCAATACTTGGTTTGGTCTGAAAACTTCGTGTTGATCCATGTTGATGGCGAAATTAGAAGGAAAACACATAAATAACATGAATTTGATATTCACTGACAAAAAATGTAAGGAATTAATCAGCCCGTTTCCACGGAGCTTTGTCGCCCTCTTCTGCCTCTTTTCGGTGCTACATCCCCCCCCCCCCCTAGAGACACACATTCGGTGCTACATTTCCCCCCTCAAAATGACACGGAATAAATTCTTTAATCGATTGCAAACATGTATGCGTTCCTCTTCATAACTATTTGAATCATATTCATAACTGGATGAGTAACAAGAAAGCATATACTCCGAATCTGAAGCCATTGTTTTGATTCTCGAGCAAGGCAAGACGTCTTGCCGTGACACCACGAACATGGGGGTGGGACCTTCTGAAACTGGCCACTTCCGGTTTCAAATTGAAGTACTTTTTAAAAACTTTAATTCATTTTTATTGGTGTTTTGCATTTGACTGAAAATATCAGCCTGCGTGTTTTGGGTATTTTAGATGCTATAAAACGTTTTTCTGATGTCAGTTAGGAAACAAAAAAGTGACGTCGGTTGTCCTTGTGGAATCACTTAGAAGAGAATTTGGATATTAATATGTCTTGTTGGTGTTTGTGTGTATTTTCCACAGGCCTGTTTATGTTTCTGCAGTGCGTCCCCAGTCTAAACATATTGTTGTAATGGTGGATCACGGGGCATCCGTTACTGAAACACAACTTCAAATTGCCAGAGACTCAGCACTGGTTATTCTTTATGCAATTGATGAACATGACAAGGTACACGAAATCATCCTTTCTTAACTCATTCACTGCCATTCACAAATTTATTCGGGAATTGAAAATACAACATAGAGCCTTAATCCCAAATGTGTTCGGGTTTTGTTTTTTCTTCTTTGGGTGCCGATAAAGCGCTGGCCATGGCCTTGTGGCAGCATTTCTATTTTTCATTGTTAGCGCTTTTTTTCCAGCTTCAATTGTTGCTATAGAGCTATATAAACCAATATGTCTGTATTGCATTGTATTTTGGACAGCTGCCCTCATTTCAAGCTCATATGACCCCAGGCCCCCTCATTTAGGAATTAAGTATTTTTTTCTGATGAAAGACAATAGTCTAAGGTTTTTTTACGCTGCATTGGATGATTATGTAGTCCTAAATCTCAATATTCTGTGGGTCCTGGAATTCGAGTGACAATGACCAAAACCCTGGACTGGACACATTTTTGCACATCTGGCAGTGAATGAGTTAAATGATGGTTGTGTGTTTGCCTTCTCCATCATGTAATATACCATTGTCATTCCTGTCAAGATCACCATTTTGACGGTGGCAGAGACGGTCCGCTCCTGCTCTCTTGACCCGTGCTACAAGAGTTTGCTCTCTCCGGCCACCAGCGAGACAAAGAGGAAGATGAGCACCTTTATCTCCAACATCAAGACCACTGATGGTACCACGCAACATGCAGCGGGCTTTCAAAGGGCTTTCCAGCTACTCAGAAACACCAGCAGCCTTAGCAAGCAGAGTTCCAGTAAGGGAGTGGTGGATGCATATGGTGATGCTATCACTTCGCAAACAACCTTCTTGTCTGACATTTTTGTTTTTGTCCTCTATCAGCCACAGACATGGTTATCATTTACCTGTCGTCTGGGATTACATCTCGAGAGTCGTCAGAGCACGAGAAGAAAGCCACGCTCAGTGTGGTCAAAGAGGAGAACAGACACTTCAACAACTCTGTCATGATCCTCACGTATGCACTCATGAATGGTGAGTTGACCACTTAACAGACCTTTGGAAAACAAACTCAGGTTTTCAAATTACGGTATTATTATGTTCCACATAATGGTAAAGATACCAGAAGGTCTATGACTAGGACATTCCCCGCATTACACCACTATTCTTGCTCCCTTATCTGAACTTCTTCAAGATTTTAGGCCTTATTATGCATGGTTAAAGCACAACCATTTACATTCTTAATAAATCGGAGTGTTCTTTGTAAATCACAATGGTAACTTGACTAAAGTGTACCCCAATATTTCCACGTTATAGGCACTGGCTTCATTGATTTTTGCTTTGTGATGCCATTGACCTCTCAGCGAGCTTCAAATATGTTGTCGCTTGAGCGAAGCGGAAAAAAGA